>NW_027211770.1:5487500-5705000 GCF_022749685.1 Semicossyphus pulcher | reverse complement strand
TTTTCTGCAGGTTTATAGTTTAACCATGAGTGAGGAGGCTGTTTCATTTCTTGACGTCAGCTGTATTTTGTTATAGACACAGAGTCGGACTCTCGCATTGTCAAAATGTAAACTGTGCCCGCTACTTGTCAGGAGGTGTAATAGCTTAAACCCACAGCACTGCAAAAAATGCATGTAACATATATTGGAGGACATATACACCGATACTGATATATTTGCGGAGTGCGAATATCGGCTGATAATATCGGTTGACCAATAAATCGGTCGGGCTCTTGTTCGAACATCTGTCATATAAATCTGAGCATCCTCATTCAGTGTTCAGAGGCAGATACACAGAGTGAGCGTGTTCAATGAAACAGCAGTGGTCCGAACTGAAATCCCTGAGGTGCCCCACAGGAGACAACAGCACAAACACCAGTGATGCAAACATTATAAACACGAGTCGATGCTACAGGATACTGAGGTCCAGATCATGTTTAGTTTACAGCGAGAGATTGCAGCAATCTCACATCACTATTACGATGGACTGGATACTCTTGGCTCACTTTACACACACCCATGCATTTCACCAGCACACCTCCATCTGTAACCATAACTTAATTCATACAAGTGTCCTTACATAGAACACACCAAGATGTTTCATCCAAATGTCTATGCAGATGGATGTATATGTTTGGACAGTCTCACTTATGACATGTCCTCGATTCTTACATCGACCTTAATTAGCCAGACCCCAACAGTCCAACAACAGTAAGGGGGCTCAGCTGTAGCATGTTTCCACCATTGTAGAAGAAAGCTAGAGACAGTTGACCTGACAATCCGAAGATGCTCTATCTATCGTTAAGCTGAGTGAAATCAGGATTTTGTTGGAAAAAAACACAAAAGAAGGAGCAGACAAAAATGAAATGATGAGAACAGATGAGTGTGGCTGCTTGCTCACACTCTGTGAAAGGCAGAGAGTACCTTAGCAGCTACACTTGCTCTAATAAAGCATGACCGTACAGGATGCTACAACAAAGAGGCCCTGTCATCTATGAGGTGGAGCTGGAGGACACAAGAGAGGACCCCAAAATCATCCACATCTCCAGATTGAAACCCTGATACCCCACAGCAGAGGCAGTGGAGGAGCACCAGCGTCAAGGCCTCTTGGAGTTTCCTGCAGAGGAGAGTGATGATGAGGAATTCAAAGGGTTTCCATCTACACCATCGAAACAAGAAATTCCATCCACTGCAGCTGATCCATCTTCACCAGATGTCCGTAATCACAGAAACCACATACTGGACATTTTCCAGGAGGAGTGAGAGTAGCAGGAAAACCTCGTTACTGCCTTATTATTACTTCAGTGACAGATTAAGTCAAAGTGGCAGGTTGAACGCACCCTCGCACCTTCCTGAGCGTTTGAGTGAGCAGCAGCCGCTTCGTTCTTCTGACGCAACTTCGTCGGTGAACATTCACCAACATGAACAAAACATGCATCATTCTGAATCATCCGTCTATCTATCTAGCTATCTATCTATCTACCAGTAGGTGGCGCTTAACAATTATTATTGCCAACACTTGTTGTGTGATGGAGACCCATCACACCGTGGTCACACCGTTTCATCTTTAACCTCTTCTTGACGAGAGGACACAGTTTGAGTTGGAGCAGTTTGTTAAACTCCTTCAAATGAGACACGGAGACGACTTTACATGTAGGTGAAACGAGCTGTGGAGGACTTTTGGAACTATTTGTTAGTGGGAACTTTGGCGCTATTTTGCCATACCAATAAAAGAACAATAAAAGATGTAAACTTTCAGCACTGATAAAAGAGTAATAAGAGGGTCTGTGCTGTGGGTTCATCGTTTCTTACATAAAAAACAGAGCAGATGGAAGCACTGTTAATCTGCAGGTTCTCACGCGGTGACAGAAACCTGCAGCCTGAGAGAACAAGAAGCACCACCTGCTGTTCAGCTAAATGCAGTGAAAACATAGTACCTGAAGGCAACTCAGGTGAGCTTTCAGCCTCTTTAAAAACTACGAACATCCTGACTATGTGAGAGGACGCTTTGGACAGATTTTAAAGGAATGAGCTGAATCAGTAGAGTAAAGGAGGGCGGACAGGAAGAGGCTTTAAAACATGTGAGAAAGAACAACAGATGATATGAAAGAAGGGGACTGTTTTCACAGTTAAAGTTTTAAGAATCTGCAGTGAATCAGGTTTTAGCTTCAGATGATTTATGGAAAAAAGACAAACTGAGAGAGCCCGAGACGGAGACACAGCAGATGAAGAGGAATGAAAGAATGATGAAGAGAGCAGCAGATAGAAGCAGACGGCTGCAGACACTCAGCAGCCAGAGAGGAAATGAAGGAAACAGCCAGAGGACGGGGGACAGAGGGTGGGGAGGGGGGGGCAGGAGAGGAAAGGAGCAGAGGATAAAGAAAGTCTGAGACGAGTGGTGGGGGACGGGGGGAGGGGGGAGAAGAAAGGGATCTGCAGAGAGAAATGTGAGCTCTGGTCGGCTCTCGGCCTCCACCCTGCAGATCACCTGCCAACAAACTGAAAACAAATCTGAACTTAATCCTGAGAACTAAAAATACACCAAAGACCATCCACCCCGACTGCACAGAGCCAGAGCCCAGCAACGCAGAGACACTCGTATACAGACACACACACACACACACACACACAGATACAAGTTCATATGAGCTGTTTGCAACAGTACTGACTCTGTGTCCTGAAAGTCTCTCAGTGTTGATGTTTTCCCTGTTTAGACATCCTGATGCTTAAATGTTCAAACCAAATTCCATTCAAAAAACAGGTGTTTAAAGGTAGTGTTCTATTCATCTTGCAGACAGACCTGACAAAGCAACTGTTTACAAACCTGCATCATGATGTAGTTATTTCAGTCATTCAATCTCAGTAACATCTGTTTGTTTTGGCTTCATCGCGCTGTAGTGAGACAGATGAAAGGCTTACAGTTTACAAGTCACACAATCTATTATCAGACAGCTATAGGAGAGGCACGATCGGCCTGTTTTTCAGGTTCAGGGATTTGCATGAAATTCTTTTTTATAGATGTACTGTTCACTGTTCGTCTCTGGGTCTTACAATTAGGACCCCTCACCATAAGCAATTACAAGATAAGATAAGATAATCCTTTATTGATCCCCAGGGGGGAAATTCGGGTTATTACCAACCTATTTGGAAACTATCCCGGTATTAGAGAAAGTTATTGTCTCATATGAGTGCGGACATTATTTACTGTAGAGCCCTGCACAGTACTGAGACAGGATTTGTTAAATTGACCAATCACTCATCTGATAAAGGTGAAAGGTGACACTGTGGATCACTGGTCCTTCTTCAGTGTGTGGAATCTTGGGTTGGTCTCAAAGGGTTCTGATCTGACCTCTCTACGCTCCGGTCTGTCCAACAGAAGAATTTCTGTATTTGTTGGAACTTCTACATCTTCTGTGTCCTGTTTCAGCCGAGGCGTTCCTCAAGGCTCAATCTTGGGCCTGTTGTTGTTCTCCATTTATATGCTTCTCCTGGGTCAAGTCATCATGTCACATTACAACCAACCAATCATACCAGTCTAATCTTGCTCACCACCTGCCTGTCTGATACAAGTCACTGGTGACTTTTCAGTATTTTTTCGTACCTGTACTTAATTAGTCGGCACCGACAGTACTGATAAGCTCATGGACAAACGGTGCTCCTAACGGTATTTTCCGTTAACATTCCGTCTCATTAATGCCGTTTGCATTCAATCGTTTCATTCTAACGTAGCTGGCATCCGTCCCAGAGTGATGACGGAGCCTCCGGAGTCAGACAAGGCAGCAGCCCCTGGATTGGGTCACAGCTAATGACGTTGCATTGTTGTGGTCTCACGGCTAATGCTAACGCCATAAGTCTGTATTATCCATTGTGCTTTATGTTGCTGTGTGAACGCCCCCCCTATCCGTCTGTCTGTCTCTCTGTCTGACTGCCTGTCTCCCTGACAAATAATCACAGCCTCCTTATTCAGCTAATGACACATCACTGTGACCACAGCTGTAGCAAACGGTCGTCTAACCTGCAGATAAACACAAACACAGAAGCCAGACTACCAACCTCCCAACCTCTGACCCCATCTGCTATCAGCTAATGATATATCCTCTGGGATTGATGGCCAACTATTCCGGGCTTCCGGTGTAGTGGTTAGATATAAAGGACTTCAGGACAAGACTTCCTTTTTGTGTGCTGCATTGTTTACAGTCTGAGTAGAAACTTGAGTAGTGAGAATGGAGGTGAGAGACGACGTCAAAGAACAGATTATTAGTTGTTAGCATGCAGGTGTCTGTTTATAGAGATTAATGAAAAGAAAAATCATCGTAACACACCGAAGCCTGCTGATACATGATTGGTCAATACTACTCGGACTGCAAACATACTACACACAGATATCAAAAAATTATCATTTGCCTCCAGATTCAGCAGATACAGAATCTGTTTACAGAGATTATCACAGCATCAGTTCAGCTTCAGCTCGTTCCTCCTGTTAAAACCATCAACTAACAGACCTGCTGTCAACAACGAGAGAAAGGAGAAATAGTTATTCTTACAGCTCTCTCTCTCTCTCTCTCTCCCTGTTATGTAATCCTTTTGGTCCACAGCTGACTGGTCCAGGTCTTGCGTAAGTGAAAGCAGCTCTGAACAACAACTCTGTGAGGAGTTCCGTCACTCAGCTCAAAAACAGAGAACTGAAAATATTCAGCTCTCTGCAGCTGCAGCTCTGATCAATCTGTGATCAACGATGAATCTCTGATGTCTCCGTGATCACTGTCTGATCATTCGGATTGTTTCATGTGATCAGTGTCTGATCATTCAGATTGTTTCATGTGATCAGTGTCTGATCATTCAGATTGTTTCATGTGATCGCTGTCTGATCACTGTCTGATCATTCAGATTGTTTCATGTGATCACTGATCGTGATCAGAGCTGCAGTCTAATGTTGGCGCTGCGTGCAGATGAAGAGTGATGGTCAGTAACCATGCAGACTGTTTGCAGCAACACAGAATAACAGCATGAAGAATAAAGATCCATCAGAGTGACATCAGCCCGACTAACCTCTGCAAATAAAAACACACACTTTCACTCTGCAGATGTGTCCTAAAACATCAGGTCTTAATACTTTACACTCACAGTATTCTCACACAGTGTAGCAGTAATATATTATGAGGAATCTGAACTGTCAGACCTTTTGGACCAAAGTGTTTCTGTTTGAATGGACCAACCAAATACTTTAACAGACTGAAACCACAGTTTAGCCCTGCCCACCTCAGAATGATCGTCCAGCTGTGTGAGGACGCCCAACTCTGACACTCTGAATCTCTAAAACTCCCAAACAGTGAAACTCCAAAACTCTAAACCTCTGAATCTCCAAAACTCTAAAAACTGGATGTCTGAAACTCTAAATCTCTAAAACTCTGAAACTCTGAAAACGGAATCTCTGAAACTCTAAAATGCTAAAATGCAAAAAATTTTAAAACTCTAAAACTTTGAATCTCTGAAGCTCTAAAACTCAAAATCTCTGAAACTCCAAACCTCTAAAACTATAAAACTATAACAGCTCTGAAAACTCTGAAATTCTAAAACTCTGAAACTCTAAAAACCCTGAAACTCTAAAACTTTGAATCTCTGAAGTTATAAAACTATAAAAACTGAATCTCTGAAACTCTAAAATGCAAATTCTTAAAAACTCTAAAACTCTAAACTTCTAAAACTCTAAACTTCTAAAATGCTAAACCTCTAAAACTCTGACACTCTAAACCTCTGAATCTCTAAAACTCAAAAACTCTGAATCTCTGAAACCCTAAAATTCTAAGACTCTAAAAGCTCTGAAATTCTAAAATTCTTAACCTTTAAACCTCTGAATCTCTAAAACTCTGAATCTCCAAAACTCTAAAAACTGAATGAAACTTTAAATCTCTAAAACTCTAAATCTCTAAAACTCTGAAAATGGAATCTCTGAAACTCTAAAATGCTAAAATGCAAAAACTCTGAAACTCTAAAACTTTGAGTCTCTGAAGCTCTAAAACTCTAAAACTCTAGAAAATCTGAATCTCTGAAACTCTAAAACTCTGAACCTTTAAAACTCTAAAAATTCTGAAACTCTAAACTATAAAACTATAACAGCTCTGAAAGCCTAAAACTCTGAAACTTTAAACCTCTAAAACTCTAAAGCTCTAAAACTCTGAATCTCTGAAACTCTAAAACTCTGAAACTCTAAAACTCTAGAAAATCTGAATCTCTGAAACTCTAAAACTCTGAATCTCTAAAACTTTGAATCTCTGAAGTTCTAAAACTCTAAAAACTGAATCTCTGAAACTCTAAAATGCAAATTCTTAAAAACTCTGAAACTCCTAAACTCTAAACTTCTAAAATGCTAAACCTCTAAAACTCTGACACTCTAAACCTCTGAATCTCTAAAACTCTGAAACTCTAAATACTGTAAACCTCTAAAAACTCAGAATCTCTGAAACTCAAAAACTCTGAATCTCTGAAACCCTAAAATTCTAAGACTCTAAAGGCTCTGAAATTCTAAAATTCTTAACCTTTAAACCTCTGAATCTCTAAAACTCTGAATCTCCAAAACTCTAAAAACTGAATGTCTGAAACTTTAAATCTCTAAAACTCTAAATCTCTAAAACTCTGAAAATGGAATCTCTGAAACTCTAAAATGCTAAAATGCAAAAACTCTGAAACTCTAAAACTTTGAATCTCTGAAGCTCTAAAACTCAAAATCTCTGAAACTCCAAACCTCTAACTATAAAACTATAACAGCTCTGAAAACTCTGAAATTCAAAACTCTGAAACTCTAAAACTCTGAAACTCTAAAACTCTAAAACTCTAGAAAATCTGAATCTCTGAAACTCTAAAACTATGAACCTTTAAAACTCTAAAAATTCTGAAACTCTAAACTATAAAACTATAACAGCTCTGAAAGCCTAAAACTCTGAAACTTTAAACCTCTAAAACTCTAAAGCTCTAAAACTCTGAATCTCTGACACTCTAAAACTCTGAAACTCTAAAACTCTAGAAAATCTGAATCTCTGAAACTCTAAAACTCTGAATCTCTAAAATTTTGAATCTCTGAAGTTCTAAAACTCTAAAAACTGAATCTCTGAAACTTTAAAATGCAAATTCTTAAAAACTCTGAAACTCCTAAACTCTAAACTTCTAAAATGCCAAACCTCTAAAACTCTGACACTCTAAACCTCTGAATTTCTAAAACTCTGAAACTCTAAATACTGTAAACCTCTAAAAACTCAGAATCTCTGAAACTCAAAAACTCTGAATCTCTGAAACCCTAAAATTCTAAGACTCTAAAGGCTCTGAAATTCTAAAATTCTTAACCTTTAAACCTCTGAATCTCTAAAACTCTGAATCTCCAAAACTCTAAAAACTGAATGAAACTTTAAATCTCTAAAACTCTAAATCTCTAAAACTCTGAAAATGGAATCTCTGAAACTCTAAAATGCTAAAATGCAAAAACTCTGAAACTCCAAAACTTTGAATCTCTGAAGCTCTAAAACTCAAAATCTCTGAAACTCCAAACCTCTAACTATAAAACTATAACAGCTCTGAAAACTCTGAAATTCAAAACTCTGAAACTCTAAAACTCTGAAACTCTAAAACTCTAAAACTCTAGAAAATCTGAATCTCTGAAACTCTAAAACTCTGAACCTTTAAAACTCTAAAAATTCTGAAACTCTAAACTATAAAACTATAACAGCTCTGAAAGCCTAAAACTCTGAAACTTTAAACCTCTAAAACTCTAAAGCTCTAAAACTCTGAATCTCTGAAACTCTAAAACTCTGAAACTCTAGAAAATCTGAATCTCTGAAACTCTAAAACTCTGAATCTCTAAAATTTTGAATCTCTGAAGTTCTAAAACTCTAAAAACTGAATCTCTGAAACTCTAAAATGCAAATTCTTAAAAACTCTGAAACTCCTAAACTCTAAACTTCTAAAATGCCAAACCTCTAAAACTCTGACACTCTAAACCTCTGAATTTCTAAAACTCTGAAACTCTAAATACTGTAAACCTCTAAAAACTCAGAATCTCTGAAACTCAAAAACTCTGAATCTCTGAAACCCTAAAATTCTAAGACTCTAAAGGCTCTGAAATTCTAAAATTCTTAACCTTTAAACCTCTGAATCTCTAAAACTCTGAATCTCCAAAACTCTAAAAACTGAATGAAACTTTAAATCTCTAAAACTCTAAATCTCTAAAACTCTGAAAATGGAATCTCTGAAACTCTAAAATGCTAAAATGCAAAAACTCTGAAACTCTAAAACTTTGAATCTCTGAAGCTCTAAAACTCAAAATCTCTGAAACTCCAAACCTCTAACTATAAAACTATAACAGCTCTGAAAACTCTGAAATTCAAAACTCTGAAACTCTAAAACTCTGAAACTCTAAAACTCTAAAACTCTAGAAAATCTGAATCTCTGAAACTCTAAAACTCTGAACCTTTAAAACTCTAAAAATTCTGAAACTCTAAACTATAAAACTATAACAGCTCTGAAAGCCTAAAACTCTGAAACTTTAAACCTCTAAAACTCTAAAGCTCTAAAACTCTGAATCTCTGAAACTCTAAAACTCTGAAACTCTAAAACTCTAGAAAATCTGAATCTCTGAAACTCTAAAACTCTGAATCTCTAAAATTTTGAATCTCTGAAGTTCTAAAACTCTAAAAACTGAATCTCTGAAACTCTAAAATGCAAATTCTTAAAAACTCTGAAACTCCTAAACTCTAAACTTCTAAAATGCTAAACCTCTAAAACTCTGACACTCTAAACCTCTGAATTTCTAAAACTCTGAAACTCTAAATACTGTAAACCTCTAAAAACTCAGAATCTCTGAAACTCAAAAACTCTGAATCTCTGAAACCCTAAAATTCTAAGACTCTAAAGGCTCTGAAATTCTAAAATTCTTAACCTTTAAACCTCTGAATCTCTTAAACTCTGAATCTCCAAAACTCTAAAAACTGAATGTCTGAAACTTTAAATCTCTAAAACTCTGAATGTCTGAAACTCTAAATCTCTATAACTCTGAAAACGGAATCTCTGAAACTCTAAAATGCTAAAATGCAAAAACTCTGAAACTCTAAAACTTTGAATCTCTGAAGCTCTAAAACTCAAAATCTCTGAAACTCCAAACCTCTATAACTATAAAACTATAACAGCTCTGAAAACTCTGAAATTCTAAAACTCTGAAACTCTAAAACTCTAGAAAATCTGAATCTTTGAAACTCTAAAACTCTGAATCTCCAAAACTTTGAATCTCTGAAGTTCTAAAACTCTAAAAACTGAATCTCTGAAACTCTAAAATGCAAATTCTTAAAAACTCTGAAACTCAAAACTCTAAACTTCTAAAATGCTAAACCTCTTAAACTCTGACACTCTAAACCTCTGCATCTCTAAAACTCTGAAACTCTAAATACTGTAAACCTCTAGAAACTCTGAATCTCTGAAACTCTAAAACTCTGAATCTCTGAAACCCTAAAATGCTAAGACTCTAAAAGCTCTGAAATTCTAAAATTCTTAACCTTTAAAACTCTGAATCTCTAAAACTCTAAATCTCTGAAACTCTAAACCTCTATAACTATAAAACTATAAAAGCTATGAAAACCTAAAACTCTGAAACTCTAAAACTACAAAAACTCTAAACCTCTGAAACTCTAAAAACACTTAACCTCAAAAACTCTGAAACTTTGAATCTCTAAAACTCTGAACCTTTAAAACTCTAAAAATTCTGAAACTCTAAACTATAAAAATATAACAGCTCTGAAAGCCTAAAACTCTGAAACTTTAAACCTCTAAAACTCTAAAGCTCTAAAACTCTGAATCTCTGAAACTCTAAAACTCTGAAACTCTAAGGGTCCTATTTAGATGGCGGAAGGTGCACAGTCTAAAGCGCATGGCGCTAACTGATTTGAGCCGGGTGGACGATAGGCCCCTAAAACTCTTAAATTATTTTTCCAAGCATTTCCATTTTATGCTGACAACACTGAGCTCTAGCATCATACCTGACAACAAACCAGCCTCCAAACACTCCTTAAAAGCTTGCTGACATTAGAAGTTGAGCTTAATGACACCACGTGTGTGAAAGAATGTGTTGACAGCTGATGTGCAGATGATATGATGGTGTGATGAGAGTCCACCTAGTGAATGTCACTGCTGTAGAGGTTTGGACCGTTTGTAGACGATCCAAAGAATTACTGAGACAGGTGAAAGAGGGACGGTGCCAGTGATCCAGAAAAACATAAAATCATTTAAAACCTGCTGACACAAGTCTTGGGGTAATTCACAAAGAATGGATTGCGGCCTCAGCACCACAAATTGCTTATCATTTGCCCCCCTGCTATCTGCCCGTCTCATGGTCAGATTCACTAAGCAGATTAAACTTGATGATAATCAAGCACAAACACGGCCATACTGTTTTGCAGATCCATAGTAGTTTGCTCTTGTTTTGTGTCTGATTGTGGAGAGGAGCTGTCTGCACCTCCACTCTCTGCTCTCATTAGGCATTAACTGAGCTCCAACCTGACGGAGCAGGGAGAGGAGGGGTAGCTCTTTAACAGCTTATTGTAAAGTCCAGACTCGAAAAGTGTTTACTAGTTTCACTCCCTGTAACGCAGCTCGTCAGAAATTCAAACCCCCGTCCTGCGTAACACCGTCTCCACACATGGACAAAGTGTGCCCATGTGCCGGGGTTGAGCCTTGCATAGCTTTAGACTGATTGAATATTGAGTGCCTAACTGTCAATCAGTCATCACCTTCACACAACGACATTCACTCTAACTGTGTGGTGCTGTTAGCACTGCTGTTTGTGAATTTTTGCCACGAGGCTCATAATACAAAGGGGCCAAATGAAACACATGAACGATGGACACATGAACGATGAACACATAAAAGATGAACTCATGAAAGATAAACACATGAACGATGAACACATAAAAGATGAACTCATGAAAGATAAACACATGAACGATGAACACATGAAAGGTGAACTCATGAACGATGAACACATGAAAGGTGAAGTCATGAACGATGAACTCTGAGGGTCATCTATTAATCAGTTTGTACAGTGTCAGTCTGACATGCTGTTAATCTGCTACTCTGTGAGTTTAATCAAGGTTTCCTCCTCCTCCTCGCAGTACAGCAGCCGATCTGTGTGTGTGTGTGTGTGTGTGCTGACACACGACTCAGTTTATTTGGAAAGAAGCAGAGATTATCCAGAGATTCACTCTGCTGAACAAACACCATCCATCAGAGACACACAGCCTGTTAGCAAGGAAAACTAACAACACACACACACACACACACACACACACACATACACACAGAGTTTTATCTGGTTCCACAAACAGACAGAGGAGATCCAGCAGGTCTCTCAGAGGTGGTCTCTCTCTGTTAGTGTTATAAGAAGCTATAAAATAGCATGCTAGCTCTGCCTTCTTTCACTGATAAGCTGGAAGCTATAACTATAACTATAGCAAGCTACACATGCTAGCTTGTTGCTAGCACTAACATCACATCAACAACAGCACTTTGCTAAAATGTTGTGCAGACAACTGAGACGTGATGTGAAATCATTGTGAAAGATGTGAGTAGATCTCAGACACAGGCTGTTTATAAGAACCTGCACTCTCGCTAATGTGCAGCAGGGGGCGACTCAACTGGTTTTATAAAGAAGTGTGATTCTATGGAAGTCAATGAGAAAATGGTCCTCCTCCTCTCCTGATTGATTCCCTCAGTAAACATGTTCCTAATGAGTTTATGGTCTCAATCTCTAGTTTCAAGTCTTCTTCATCACAGCATGATGTTCATTTAGTCACTGATGCTCCCATTTAGAGTCACACAGACCAGGAAGAGGGGAGGGTTTGGCCGGGGCTACCTGTGATTGACAGGTTGTTACCTCAGCAGCCTGTAAACTCCCACTGCATGTGGTCCAGACTGCACACCCCAAGTGTGTGATAAATGACCCTGATGACATCACTATGACATCATCAGGTCCTCACAGTGTCAGCAGAGCTGACAGTAACGTCTGTGTGTCACATTGGCTGAATTCCTCTGTAACGTGTTATGTTAACTTATCAGCGGCCATGTTGGATCTGGGGGGGGTTCTTCCCCCCGCCTGAAGCGTCTCTGCTGCTGGAATTTTCCATGAAGGCAGTTCACACACATGCACACACACACACACGCACACACACACACACACACACACACACACACACACACACACACACACACACACACAAAGCTTCACTGCTGACTGGACTCAAATAGTCCACTGTGAGACCTGGGACCCCCCCACCTCCACCTCCACACACACAAACACACACTCTGCTGCCAGCCTCTCTGCCCCACATCTCCGCCTCTCAGGACTTCCTGGCGCCCAACCAAATAGGGTGTGTGTGTGTGTGTGTGTGTGTGTGTGTGTGTGTGTGTGTGTGGGTGGGGGGATAAATAAACTGAGCTGCAGCTGAGGGGTTAACAGCTTTATCTGTAGCTGTGAGGACCTGGACAATATCACCACTTTAAGGACCAGTTCAGTGTCAGACCTGTCAATCATATTTAAGGTGTTTACAGAGGGGGCGGAGCCAAACTCCACAGGAACCACAGCTCAGGTTAAACACTGATGTTATGAATGCCTCAGACCTGAGAGGCTTAACGTCTTAGTCATGTGATCATTGTGTTTCTGTCTTTGATCAGCTGAAGGACACATTCATCCTCTCACAGGGGTCAAAGGTCACTAGCTGTCTGCACACACACACTCTGAACTTAAAGTATAACTACACACAGGCTGAAATGTTCACGTCCTCTTCCGGTTATAACCTGTGTGGGCAGGGCTTCACGTCCTCCTCACAGGTTAGAACCTGTATGGGCGGGGCTTCACGTCCTCCTCAGGTTATAACCTGTGTGGGCGGGGCTTCACGTCCTCCTCACAGGTTATAACCTTTGTGGGCAGGGCTTCATGTCCTCCAGGTTATAACTTGTGTGGGCGGGGCTTCATGTCCTCCTCAGGTTATAACCTGTGTGGGCGGGGCTTCATGTCCTCACGGAGCAGCACCATAAGTTTAACCCTCTTTCAGACTTAGATCAGAGCTGTGATGTCAAGCAATTACGATTACTACAGCCTTTATCATTACTCTGCTTCTCTTGCTAATTTATTATTTGCTAATCTTCACACTAGTGTACCACTAATATTGGCATTGTAACCATCAGTATGTATTACCTGTTGTTGTTGTAACCAGGACATATGTTGTTGTTGCTCTCTTTGCCTGTATCTATCCTGCTCCTCCCTCTCTCCCTCTCTCGGCCCGTCCAGTCTCTTCAGATGTCCAACATGAGTCTGGTTCTGCTCGAGGTTTCTGCCTGTTAAAGGAAGTTTTTCTGTCTCTGTGCTGAATATTGCTAAGTGCTACTCATGGTGATTCATGTTGGGCCTCTCTTTAAATAACATAAAGAGTCGGTCTAGACCTGCTCCTTTGTAAAGTGTCTCGAGATAACTCTGGTTATGATTTGGCGCTATACAAATAAAATTTGATTGATTGATTGATTGATTGATGTCACGTCAGCTGGAGCCTGTAGTAGCAGGCTCGTTCGAGATCGTCGCTTTGCCTAGCACATTGCGTGACGGTTAGGTTGTTGTCTGACCTGCTCTGAAAACCAGACTGTGCAAGGCTTTGAAGTCTCGCGGGAGCGAGGCAGCCGCAGTTTTCAGGGCCAGACGCCGCAGTTCCTCTCCACCGACTGCACAACACTGTGCATCGTGGGAAACAAATTGCTCTGGTGAAGCGCCTACTGGCTGAAAAAAGCTTTGACACCCCCCAAAATGAAGTGATGAGACGTCTGTTTTATTCATCATTATTCATTAAACTTGATGAAGTGTCAGACAAATGGTTTCATTAAAGCACTCTCCACTTTGATAGCAGAACGGAGCGGCACTTCACAGGGAATATGAAGTTATTACAGTAAATACACAGGGAAATGCGACATTTCTGACGGCTGATTAGTAACGACGAACGGTGATCCGTGGATACTTATTGATGGACTAATGCTTTTGGACTAAATACTTTACTGGATTATATCATCTGGACCTTTAGCAATGTACCAGGAGGGAATTTATGAAAATAATATGCATGAGTGGAATACAGTGAGCCTTCATCCGTGAGTTACGTCAATTTTGTAAATGTTTGTTTATGTTCTGTTGCTGCTGATTGCACCCGCTGTGGTGATTGGATCTTTTAATGGTTAATATCAATTGAATCTTGAGCTTGATCGTAGCTTTCCAACGATGTGACACATGAGTGGCAACATAAAGTTATCATCGTAGCTGCAGGGCAAATGTTGTAGTAATCGCGATGACGGCCCGCCGACGGGCCATAGAGTGGTAACGGGTTTTAACATAGTATAAGGAAACTATGTTACCAACAGTAACTTACGTTAGCTGCTATGCTAAAACCACATTCAACAGGCTATCACGCTCGGTAGGCCTATACAGTAAAGCAACATAACCTCAGACGAACAGAGCAACTGCCGTGCTTTGCCCGTACCCTCGCCATGTTTATTTTACCGGAGCAGCGTTTGCGAGAGGAATAAAATAGCGCCCGCGAGGAAGTTTCAGGGGGCAGACCAAACATTTATCTGGGGCGGGGTCACCAACCTGGAGGAGGTGTTATTGCCCTTCATGACGTCATGTAGGGCAAAGCTACAACTTGGCTGTTTCAGCACACATTTTCTGAAAAATGGAGCAAGAAAGAGAGGAGAGGATAGACTTTTCTCATTTCGGGGTGGTTTGTAGACAGGCTGGGGGCGCATATTAATGTTAGAAAACCATTCCAAAGTGAATTTTGCATAATATGGGACCTTTAAATCAGACGGTAAACAGGAAGTGTTTCGTCTCTCTCTCCCTCCTCCCTTTCAGGATCATCTCACAGAGCTCCTGAATCAAGAGACCTGATTGGTCAGTCGGTGGTGTGTAGTTCAGGTTGATCTCTTAACTCGGACATAACCTGCTCCGGAGCAGGTCAGGTGTTCAGCATAAGTTACCATGGTGACCTACCCCGGTAAGTGAACCACCTTCCTAGTACTGAAAGCTCGGAGTTAACCCTGAAGTTACCGCGATAACCACAAATCCTGCTTCATAGTCACTTCTTCAGAGAAGAAGAACTGATTACATGTCATCAGGTAACCTGCTGTGGTAAAATCCACAGGTAACATTTATGTTTAATATTGTTCACGGTCCCTTTAAAATACAGAATAATGATAAGAAGAACTAACAGCAGTGTGATGGTCAGCTGTGCGACATAACAGCAACATTTACACTGATAAACAGAAAGACAGAAAGGAAACACACACACACACACGCACAGATCCTGATCAGCTGATGGACCTACACTCTGCAGGACTCAAAGGAGGAGAGTATGTCTGCAGCTCACACACACACACACACACACACATACCAGCACACACACACACACGCACTTACTCTCCGCAGGGTAGAAGGGCTGCATGTCCACCTTGTGCACTTCCTTGGCGTAGTATTCCTCCTCGCTGCGCTGCCGCTCGCACGTCGCCGCGCGCTCATTTGCCTTCTCCTGCAGGAGGTCGCGCGTGCTGTTGTAGATGGCCACGATATCCCGGGACACCTCCTCTGGCTCCGGGAAGTCCTGCGGGGGGGCGCTGAGCTTCAGTTTGCTCAGGATCTGACCCCGGATCGCCTCTATCCGCTTCTTCTTGAACTGCTCCATGTCCAGCGTGCTGCACGTGGACAGGCTGAGCGCCACCGCTGCCAGGTCGAGTGCGACCAGGAGAGAGAGCACACACAGGTTCATCTTCTGCCCCTGAGGCGGGAAATCTCACAGAATAAACCTGATTCACCGAGCAGAGCTACAGAAGCGTATGTAGTCAGAAGTCAGACAGAGCATTTACGCGCACGAGCCGAGCGGCTCCGAAAATCACCGAATTTAAATCCTCCAGTTTCAGTGAGGTCACCCTGAAAACCCATCCAAGTGTGACCCTCACAGAGACCCGGGTCCGGGCCGAGCCGCGGGTCTACTCCCGCAGTCCGGGTCCACTCCCGGCGCGTGGAGGTGCAGCAGAGAGGTGGAGCGCGCGGGCATCAGACGGTCTGAACTCTGAGGATGAAACAGGAGAGTAAAATCTCCCTCCGACACTCAGCTCACCTCCCCCGCACCTCCCGCCTGCAGCCCGGGCTCCTCTGTCACTGCTCTGCCTCTCGGTCCATCGCTGACCTCCTCACGGATCTCAGAGCTGGTTAGGTCCTAACAGGAAATGTTTTTATGTTTGAAATGTCAGTCCGGGTCCTGGTGCTCCGAGAGGTCGGAGGTTCGCTCTGTTTCCGGTCTACAGACGGTTAAAGAGCTTAAACTCCTCAGGTTGGTGTTTTCACGGTGAAGCTCTTCCTCGGTAGGAGCAGCTCGGACTCTCCTCACAGAACTGTTCCTGCTCACCCCATCTGTCGCAGCTCGTCTGTGCGCGTGCAGGCGGGCAGCAGCGGCCGCCTCGAGCAGATTAATACCGGACTGAAGTTTCCACGCAGCCCTGCGGTCCTCAGAGTGTGTGTGTGTGTGTGTGTGTGTGTGTGTGTGCGTCTGTGTGTCTGTGTCTGTGCGTGTGCGTGTGTGTGTGTGAGAGAGAGAGAGAGAGAGAGAGAGAGAGAGAGAGAGAGCGAGAGGGAGACTCGGTCAGACGCTCTGTGGTAAACAGCAGCTCTCTGTGGGACCGAGCAGCAGCGGATAGTGGACCAGCGGCCCCCGAGAGCCAGAGAGCAGGGTCCTAAAGCCCGCCACATACAGAGAGCGTCTCTGTGTGTGTGTGTGTGTGTGTGTGTGTGTGTTACAGCTGAATCACTCAGGTTGCTGCTGTCCATCAGTCACGTGATCACGAAACACTGACGTTTTTGTTTAGATCATGACAGTCTGATTATCAATCAATCAAATTATTATCAGTTATTATAAACAAAGAAAGTACCCCTTCTGAGGTAACATGTAAACATAGTGCAGTTAATATGTTTAGTGTTGCTTAACAACAGTCCAGTTACAGTCAAACTGCTGAACTAGTTGTGTGGGCGGAGCCAAAGATGGAGTATTAATAACCTGTTCGGTGTAATAAGCAGCCTGTTGAACATGACAGGTCTGTTGTAGTGAGTATCAGCACGCTGTGGGTCAGAGCCTCACAGCGTGCTGATGTCCAGAATAACAGCACCACCTGCAGTGTGATAGTGTTTAATACCACAGTGCTGATGGTGGCTCACTCAGCAGACTGAACAGACGTTCAAACATAAGCTTCAGGTGGGGATCTCTTATCTGCTCGGGGTGCAGGGGTGAAATTAACAAGCTAATTCCTCCCTCTCTGACTCCTCCCCCTCCGTTAAGGTGTTCCACACAGTCTGACCCCAGCTGATCAGCTGAGAGGTAATGATGACACACCTTCATGTTACCAACATGAAGCATGGAGGTGAGTCGAGGCTCTGATTGGCTGAAACTCCTCACTGCTGTCTGAGAGCAGCAAACTGGATTTAAACCAGTTCAGGGCTAAAACTGACCCCCAGTATGACCAGTAGCATCCAAACACACATGCACGCACATAGAGTCAAACATGTGTGAACCACCTTTCACTGATCACACATGAAGTCATCAGCCATCCTGCTCACACACAGAGCGGGAGCATCGCTGAGCTGGGACCACCAGAGGAACAGTTACAAGTTCCACAGTAAACCACAATAACATTCCTGACGGTTAGTACTACCGTGTTAAATTTTAATTATCATGATAACTGTGTTTGATTACCGCGCTTTGGTAAAAAAAAAAAAAAAAAAGGGAAAGGGTTAGGTAAAAACTATCCAGCGTCTCCCAGGCGCAGCATTGTTCACAGCAGTGATTCCCAAACGGTGGAAAACCAGAATATGGTGAGTTTTCCTTTTGCACCAAGCAGCACTAAGTAGCAGCTTCATGTTTCACTTCATTTGCTTCACTATCGCACGTCCTGCGATGTGTCTGTTACACATGCGCACATCGCAACTGTAATGGTTGTTTCAGCTGAACTCAACTGTTGTACTAAACAGAGTGGCTTCATCTGTGCTATCAAATGCTCAACTCACCTCTTATAGTCGCTCACAGAGCTGCTTCATGTAAAAAGCTGCAGCTGAGGGATGGATACGACCCTCAGAGGTTTCACCTGTGACTGATGAAGCTGCCAGCTAACTTAAGGCTGTCCCTCTGTCAACACCACTGTGAGGTGCATTTATGACATGTCAAAGGAGGAGCAGCACGTGTCTTTTAGCGTTAGTGCCATTGTTTGTTATTGTTGTGTGGTTTTCAAAATAAAACGTGGTTAAAGGATTTCAGTGTGTATCAGTGCACTTTGAACATATTCAGCAAATTTTATAACCGCGATAATTTTGGTCACTATAATAGTGATATGAAATTTACATACCGTTACATCTCTACAAGCAGCAGGGCCCCTTTAAGAGCCAACGTGGGGCTAAAAGCATCAGACAGACACAGAAACAGAGAGTTCACTGTTTTAATAGAAAACATTCATATTTACAGACTCCTCACAGCTCTCATTAACCTATGTTCACAGCTGCAGGTCCTCTCAGGTCCTCCACTTGAGGATCAAGATCAGCAACCCCCCCACCACACACACACACACACACACACACGCACACGCACACGCACACGCACACACACACACGCACACGCACACACAGTGTTCACACAGACACGTATCAAAGTGAGATGATGTAACATGTTGTCTCGCTGACACTCAGTGTCATAGACCTTCTTCTTCCTATCACATCATCAGCTGATCTTCACCAGACTCAGACCTGAGCAGGCTCCCGTCTGAGTCCTCTGCAGAGTGTCTGTTCTCCACACTGTCCCTGAAGGCATCACGGCCCCTTCACTGTGTGTAGGTGTTGTCAGTCAGAGTCACTCTCCTCAGCCCCCCCTCCTGACTGTGTGCCCCCCTCTTCTCCATCACTGTCTTTGTCCCAGTCCTTCATGGAGGCTCCCATCATGAAGTCGTCTCTGAGCACGCTCCAGGAGGGCTTCTCCTCTGCTGCTGCAGCCTGAACACACACAAACACACACACACATTACTCCTTGTATAAAGTGAGTGTTTGTCGCTCTGCTTCATGAAGCAACAGTGACACCGTCTGGTCAGTCAGTGGAATCACACTTAGAATCAGAAGTTATACAGCAGTGAGACGCACCTGATCCTGACTGATTTATCATCCGTTACCTGTATACCATATTTTACATGTTTGAAGATTTAAATGACAATTAATACAGCAAGTTTCAGTTAGAACAATTTGTTTGTAGTGTTGTGGGTCACTGAAGGGATCAGATGGAGGCAGCAGCAGAGCAGCAGCTCCTGTGTCCTGTGAGGTAAAATCCTTGTTTTCATGAATGGAGTCTGGTGTGTTTGCAGAGAGCGATGTAACGTCTGTTTGTGGTTAAAACAATCATCTTCCTTTGTAACAAAAAGGTCTATCTCTGTAGGGATCCTTTCTGTAATGTTGTCACACACTTAGAATAACAATCTGAGCCTGTCAGTGGAAACAACAAGAACTTTTAGTGGACGCACCACATAAAGACCGACCAGGCTGTAATGCATGACTGTACTCACGTTGTCCGGCTGGTCGTGGCCCCCCCCAGCCCCCCCCTCGCTCCTCCGCAGCACGTCGATGAAATCTTTCTTAGAAACAGACGACAGCAGCTTCGCCTTCTTCCTCTCTGATCCTCCCACCTCCTTCACCTTCTCCTCCACAGTCTTCTGGTGTTTCCTCACAGCGTTGAACAGCTGCACCACCCCCCTGCAGAGACGGGTCAGAGGTCATTCAGCCATCTCCTAATGATGTTACACCCCCTGTAGAGACAAGTAAACTCACCTGGTGGCGACTCTCTGCAGAGCTCGTTCTGTCTCTCTGTCCTTCACCAGGTCAGGTTTCTCTCTGCTCATCATCTCCCACGCTCGCTTCTTATCCACCTACAGACACGCGGGCACACACACATACACACAGATTGAAGGCCTTTCTAATTTCTCTATTTTGTGCCTCCTCGTCTCCTCACTCCTCCTGCCTGTGACCCAGAAATCGATCTCAGCGCGCCATCTTGAAGGATGTCTCAATTCCTAAAATGCATTTCGAGGATTGAGGAGACTCATCAAAGTACGTCCACCAAAAAAAGTGCTCATTTTTGCCACTGACAGGCTCAGATTGTTCCAACGAGGATCGTTTCTGTAATGTTGTAGAACACCTGGAGAAACAATCTGAGCCTGTCAGTGGAAAAAACAAGCACTTTTAGTGGACGCATTTTGATCAGGCACAGTTGCCCCAGTCCGTAACGCGGCTACAGCGGAGGTTACCTCCTGGACCAATTCCAAAACTTTTGTTCCTGTGAGTCATTTGGAGACACACATTTGGACAAATAGGGCCCATGTTTAAAAATACTGAACTTCTCCTTTAAGTGTTTCATACTTACAAGTTCAAATGAGCACACATAATGAGTGACATGAAGTGACCACTAAGGGGCTCCGTAAAGAAGATCAAACCTTGTGCTCGTCAGCGTTTGTTAGCTCCTGGTAAGGCGCTGTTCTAACCGCATTCCTTTTCACCATTTCACCATGATACTGTTTATCATTGCATGCAGGTCACACCCAATTCAACTGACACGTTCACAAGTGCAAACGACTGCTAACGCCAAATGATATCAAGAACATTCTTGTGCATTTAGCACTAACTTGCTGTGTCTCATGTTGTTATGCGTGCGTGTTAAATAAAAACATAAACATGTATGACATCTGTAAATTCTGGTCACATTATGCCACGTTGTGAAATGAATTCAAAGTAAGTTGTCATAAACACTGTTCTGCTCATCTGACAGATCCAAAATACAGCAGTAGGCTCTAACAAACAGACATGATGCAGCTGTGCCACACGTCACAAGAGATGATGACAGAGATGATGCTGACAGAGATGAAGACAGCGTAACACTATTATGTTGTTAAATATGAACAGAGCCGTGTGTCAGCTGACCTGCTTCTTCCTCTCCTGCTGCTCCTGTCGTTCTCTCTCCTTCATCTTCTCCAGCTCTCTGTTCTTCGTCAGGATACTGCTCTGACTCTCTGGAGTTTTCCTCCCCAGGATCTTCGCCATCGCCTCTGCCCAGCCGGCGTTAGTGTTACCTTCACCTCCCTCTTCATCCTCTGCTCCCTCCTCCTCCTCCTCCTCCTCTCCTCCATCTTCATCCTCTGCCTCCTCTCCATCACTCCCTCCCTCTTCATCTCTCTCTTCTTCTCCTCCATCAGACTCACTGAGGTCACTGTGGTCCTCACACTGAGGCTCTGAGTCGTCTGCTGACACAGAAATAAAACAGAACATCTCACACAGAGCAGACACATTGGAGGAGTTCATTATAAAGTTAACTATTATAAGGTTAATTATAATAAAGTTATTTTTTGCTCTTTAATGACATTTATATGTTTATAATAATGAGCTTTGTGTCTCTCAGCAGACCGAATATTATCTACAACTAGTACACCTGAAACATCGACAGCCTGATTTATGTCTCACCTTGAATCTGACTTTATTCTCTCCAATGATTTAAATCGTTCTACATTAAGCTGTGGTGATGAAGCTGCTCTGCTCTGTCTGTGTAAGAACAGATGGAGGAGTTTTGTCTTCAGTCTGCTCAGGTGTTCACCTGTTTAAATCTAATTTCTTTATATGATGTAAATAAATCAAACAGATAAACTGCTGTCACTTCAATCTAAGATCATGATGAGTTTAATAAAACAGCTTCAGTGTTTTTCAGTCAGAAGGAAAACTGTTAAATGTGTTGTCAGTGTGGATCAGTGTGCTGAGGCTTTAAACTTAACATTAATTTAGCCACATTAGCTTTAATATACTTTGTCTCTCTTAGTGACCGGTAATGTTTACTAGGTAAATGATAACGCTACAATACAATACTTAATACTTTATTCCTCTTTAAACATTACACTACATTACAACACTTCGGCTTCAGGTACATGTAGTGGCAGAGTGCTAAGCTAACATTAGCCATGTAGCATAACAGCGTATGGGGTTAGCATACAGCAGCTAGCAGTGTAAGCTAGCTGTATAAACAGTGTTAATCTGTGACACTCAAACAGCGACATTAAATCTTCTAATGATCGACAGAAGTAAACTTCAAAAGTAACTCACCAGATATCTGCACATGTGTTTTCGCCACAGCTGCCATCACGGAGTCACTCTAAAATAGTTCCGTAGTGTACAACAGGCTCACAACGACGGTTCCGTCCATGAAAGCTGGGGGAACACCCGGAGCAGAGACGTGGTCACACGGATTCAGACGGAAGAGCAGCAGCCTGTGGAAGAGCAGACACACGTGATACTATGGTGATATCTGATAACCAACGTATATTGTATACATATAATACATCTATCTATATATACGTGTGTGTGTGTGTGTGTGTATGTATTTATAAATCATTTTAAGTCTATTATTCGTCGTTAATCAAATCATTCATGTTAGTTTTAGATGCAGTGTTTCCTCCTCCCTTTACCTTGCAATTAAATATAAATGTATAATATAGAACATTTATGTTACATGTCAGTGGGAGGAGACTTTGTGTATCACCCGCTTATGTCTGAATATCAGTTTGTTGGGTCATTGGCTTCGTGTTGTTCAGAGGCCATGTTGTGTGATGTTTAGTTGGATGTTTTTGTCGCTGTGGATGGAGAAAGTTTAAATGTGAGATCTTTGGACGATGAGGCCGTCGGCTCTGACAGACGTCTGTTTCTCTCCCGGCCTCCCCTCATCGTCCCGTCCTGCTCTCCGTCACTGAAATGACCTCCGGTTGGTTTACTCTCTTCCTGAAACACAACCAGCTCTCTCTTTAGCTTCAGAGTGCAGGCAGGTAGACAGACAGGCAGGTGAGCCGCCCAATGGTTTCATTCAGTATGAATAAACAGATGGGTTCATAACAGTCCTGTAACAGTTAGTTGATGTTTTTATCAGAGCATTTATTCATTGTTCTAAAGAGCATAAATGTTTTATCCCTGAGTGTGTAAGTGTTTTGATCCACGGAGAATCAGACAAATAAAAAGTGTTTTTTTAAAACAACAAACGAACTTTGCTTCATTTCTCTTTAAAAGGTGTTTTTTTACACATTTAATTTCTACCTTCACAGTAACAGGAAATATAAATGTACTTTGAATAGACCTGCTGCTCAGCCTCAGTGAACAACACACCACATGGGTCAGAAATAATCCCTGCTATCGCCCCCTAGTGGCTGCAGCATTCATTGAAATCAACCTCACAAAGAGTGTTGGACAAACTTGATGATGTTCCTCACAGCATTAATACCTGAGACTGTTCCTGATTTACATGTGTAAGACGTCAAAGAAACCAAGAAGAGCTGAAACAGTTTGGTCCTTAAAAAATAAACAAATAATAAATTAAAATAAAAGTTTAAAGTAGAAATGTTTTAAACTTTAACAGCTGGACATGTTTTCAGATCAGCTGATGTTCTGCAGAGAAGAAATGATAAAAGTAAAGAGTGGTTCAGGTGTGTGAGGAGGCGTGTCTCTGCATGCTTCTCAGGTGAGTGTGACTTTGATGAACTTCTGAACTGTAGTGTTACAGATCGGTGATGTGATGAGATAAACAGACAGGGTCTCCTGCTCAGCGGGAGTCAGACAGGAAGGTGAGGATGATGACAGGTAGAGCAGGAATGCTGCCTCACATGACCAGCAGAGATCCTCCTCAGATTACCACACATCACCTGCAGGAGGAATCAAACCAGTCGGGTGTCTTCAAGCTGCTGCTGACTATAAAAACAGGAACACCTTAGAGTCCAGAAAGAGAGCAGGTCTGCACAGAGCCTCAGAGACACCTGAGAGACACCCGAGAGACACCTGAGAGAGACCGCAGAGACAGTAGGAGGATCATCAGAGCAACATGAAACGCAGCAAACTGGGTAAAGACTTCATTTATCTGTTAGTGCTGTTATTATACAGAGCTTATAGAGACACAGTCAGCAGTGTGAAACGTGTTGCTTCTACATGCTGAGTATGAACTTCATTCATATTTACACTAATATATAATATAATATAACATATTATAACATGATTTACTGTTTCTATCATGTACTTTAACTTCTGACAGTCTAACATGAGTGAGAACGCGCAGCGGAGAGAGACAGATAAGAATCGGAGCGGTGTGTTAAACCTGATAAACCTGATGGACCGGTCTGTTCAGAGTATGCAGCGTCCTCGTGCTTTACACACACACACACACACACACATTTCTGCTCTCTCTTTCATTGACAGGTTTTATATTTAGAGTGTTTGCTTTCATGTCGTCCAATTGTACCAACATGTCCTTCACCACCATGCTTGAGAAAAATAAAGTGTCACAAGCGATCTTCAGACAGTCCCAGAGCCAATCAGCTGTGTGACAATGGCTAGGGGCGCAAAGTAGATAGTCATATAAACAACATTATCTTGGCTAAGACTCACTCTTGATCATTTAATCAGCATAAACAGTGAGTCAGCAGAGCATGTATTTAGTTATATGTTGAGTTAACCACAGCTAGTCAAAAGTGATGTTGTTTGTACGGTGGCTGGCAAGGACAATTATGCTGCTTCAGTCCAAAAAATCGTCATTAGCAACAGGCTGCAAATTCAGAAACATGCAAAAGTCTGAGGGCCCTATTCATACAGCGGAGGCGCACAGTCTAAAGTGATTTAGGGCATGTCTGTCGCACTTTTGCTAGTTACACGGTGCACAATCTGATCGCAAACTGAGGCGCAAGGCGCAAAGAGGTTGGCTTAAGTCCCTTGGCGTGTTTTTAGCATAACATGAATCAAACCAATCAGAGTGTCAGCTCTCATTCCCTTTAAGAGCCCGGTGAGCCTGCAGGCAGGCATGTTGCTATTTACACGGTAGATTTCAGTCATTCTTCTCATATAAACCCGACTCAGACCGGCATATTCAACTTCTTTCTTTCCACTGTGTCCTTGAACACGCAGAAAAAAACACAGGTTACTGTATGATACATGTTGAAGCACGGATTGATGTTAAAGCCACTGAAGCGATCCCACTGCCCAGCAGAAAGGAAAATAAAAAGAGTCATGCTGTGTACATTTATGCACGAGGCACAGCATTAATGATTTAAGTCTCCAGACAGACAGGATGTTATGTTTATTAAAGTTCTGTGTGACCATCGAAGAAAGGTCGGCCAAAAAAGTTTATTTACTTGTTGTTGCTGCTGGATCACATGGCTGTGTTCTGTCCGTGCGTAATGGAGACTTGACAGTGTTTTAATAACTGTGGGCATGATTGTTGGTGCCACAGGTAGTTATGTTTGAGTATGATAATTAATTTATCTCCTTGTTGTGTGCGAGTGTGTCTCTGTTTCTGCTGTATTATAGAGAGCGTGCGTCTGAATGAGTGCGCAGTATGGAGAGCTTGGTGTCTATCTCAGTAGTTTTTGGCCCATGCGCGGCTCGGGCAGGAATCTCCCTGAGGTGAAGCAGGTGTGTGTGAGGCAGTGGTGAGCTTGTCCACGTCTTCCTGCACTTCTCAGCAGTTCGGTAAAAAAAGGAAAGCAGCATCATATTTCAGACGAGGGAGATGAGGGAAACCAAAGCTTGCAGTCTGTCCCTTAAACAACGTGTTTTCACTGTATTTGCAAACACACTGCCTTTTCCTTAGGAGTAGAAGCGCTGCTGTGCGTCTCTGTGTGAGTGACAAGCAGACCCATGTTGAGAACTCTCTGATGAATGTCCATAATGCGCCCTTTAAATAGCAAACACAGACTGCGCCGCAGACTTTAGACGGTAGACCAGGTTTTTGTTGGTCTAAGGCGCAGTCGCTTTCTGCATCCTCTAGATAGCAACGCACCAACCGTCTGCCTGACCACACGTCATATCAAAACCAACACGCCCACTGGCGCGAATGGTGGCGCTTTGGCTGTTTGCGCCGGGTGGACGATAGGGCCCAAGGTCAAAAACACACACACAAACACACAGAAAACACACGTCAAGTCAACACAACAGAAGAGCTCTGGGTCTGCAGGGGGCGCTCAGTGTAACAGGTTTATTCATGACATGAGAGAGAAGTTTTCTTCAATAAGAGATTTACACTTCAAACAAATAGAAAATAAAATAACAAACTTCCCAACATTAGCCCCAGAGGACAAACTGTCAGTTGTCCTTGGTGAAGGGACAGCAGCTCCTCTGGCAGCTAAATATGTCTCTGCCAGCCACAGCCTGAGGGACTCACAACCACCACAACATCCATCAATTTAAATGTATTCAATGGTAACAAACTGTAGTGTACTGTCATGTAAGTATGTTTCTGTATCTAATATGTATGTAAATAGGAATCTATGAATCTTCTGTAAACCGCTTTGGCAACAACATGTTTTTGTTCATGCCAATAAAAATTTGAGAGAGAGAGAGAGAGAGAGAGAGAGAGAGAGACACAGAGCGAGAGAGAGAGGTCATATTTACACAACTTGAGTTGAACTTCAACTTTGATAAAGTCACTGCTATATTGGGGCGCTGGTTTAGCTCAGTTGGTAGAGCAGGTGCCCCATGTACAGAGACTACAGTCCTCGACGCACTGATCGCAGGTTCTGCCGATCATTTGGTGCATGTCATCCCCCACTCTACTCCCCATATTTCCTGTCTCTCTTCAGCTGTCCTGTAAAAAAAGGCAGAAGCCCAAAAAAATAATCTTTAAAGCTTTTTTAGCTCTTAGCTGGACTTTACTCCTTACCTGAACACAAGCTGGGAGGCAGGGAGACTCATCAGAGAAAGATGGAGGAGTAACATTAATGCTACAGTAACCAGGATAGTTACAGCAGCTCTGAGCAGGACTCAAACTACAGGAAGGTTGGGCATCAGTTAGCGCCCACCTCTGTAGGGGGCAGTGGAGATCTTTTGGGTCGTCATCCTTCGTACGTTTGACTTCTTCTGGAAAAGAAGAATGTGTGAATGTTGGATTCGTTGTCTTTCTCTCAATAAGCTTCTGTTTCTGCCAGAAACCTCTCAAACACAACCCTGTTGTTTTCAAACTGAGACAGGAGAGTCAATGAAGCACAAGTTACGTGAACTAAAATATAAACATGTTAATATCCATAAAGCCTCTGTGACATGCCTTCAGGTGTTAACAGTTGTGTTCATGTTTCAGGAGCCGGGAGCACGTCACTGCAGGCAGCTGTGGGCTTTGCACTGGGAGCAGTGGCAGGCTGCATACTGGGAGCCACAGAGGACCCAGTGGACAGAGTCCTGTCAGCGCTGACGGCAGCCAGGCCCCTGAAGCCTATGATGGAGGAGGTGAGGACAGTGGGAGCCCTGGGCCTGGGGACCCTAGTTGGAGCCACAGCTCTGACAGCAGCGATGACCTCGGTGGTCGCAGGTGTGATCCTGGCTGCAGTCATAGCTTCAGTGTTTGTGGCCTCCAGGAGCTGCATGCCCTCCCACACAGACTCTGCTGGTCTGTGGGTGTCTGCAGGACTCGCAGGGGCCATAGGAAGCACCCTCAGTGGAGCCACACTGGGGGTCGTTATCGAGAGGATTGTTAACACATGCGGCATGGTGGGCCTGCTGTGGGCACTAAGCCTGTTTACACTGATCAAACCCCCCCTGCTCCTGGTGTTCAGGCTTCTGTGGGGGGAGGATGCTTGCTGCACGCTAGGCTCCACACACTGGACCAGAGAGAGGGAGCAGAACGAGACCTCAGAAGCCCAGCAGAGACAGAGAGAGGCAGAGCTCATGGAGCAGAGGATCCTGGCCCTGGAGAAGGGGGGCGGGGCCAGGGGGTCAGAGCTCCGATCAACGTGGGCGGCCGAACAGCGAGAGCGAGAGGAGAGGGAGAGGAAGAAGAGGGAGAGTGAAGAGGCAGAGATGGAGCAGAGGACCATCCAGGACTGGATCAGCACAGTGGTGGTCAAACACGTGGAGTTCCTGGCATTCTCGGGGATACCGATGACTGTGGTTGCCATGGTTACCTCAGGGTTTGGGGTGTTGGGTTATGGGGGTCATCAGGTGGTGTTTATAGTGCTGCTGGCTCTGGTTGCAGTCATAGTGTACCTGCTCCTCAGGTCCTCAGACTTTAAGTTCTGGATGCTGGTGGGCTGCATGGGAATGATCGCCACCTTCGTCATTGCCATGCTTACGCTGCACGCCGGCCAGGTGGTGGTTACCACGGCAATGAAGATGCGAGCAGCGGGAGGGGGTCAGTCCAAAGAGAGCATCAGCACCCAGATGAACAAGCAGTCATCTGTTGAGGCTCTGAACGCTGCAGTCTTTGTGGCCCGGCTGTGTCAGCTATGTCTGGGGGCCACGGTGGGAGGAGCTCTGGTGAGGAGGGCAGCAGGGGAGGTGAGGGTCATACTGGGGGCTGCATCTGTGGCGGGGGGGTTACTGGCCGGGGTGGAGGCTTTAGCCCCGGTGCTGGGAGAAGGGGGAAGGGCGGGGGCTCTGCTGGGGGTGGTGGGAGCAGCAGGGGTGTCAGTGGGGGCGGCAGCAGCAGTGGCGGGGGCGTGGTCCTCGTGGTCAGGGACTCTGGGAACAGTCTCAGGGTTGGTTCTGGGGGCTCTTGGGGTGGGAAGGTGGCACCTGGTCAACATCGGACTGCAGGTGCCCGCAGCCTACGTGTTTGCCATGACCAACCCGTTCTAAGGACAGGTGTTCAAACCCTGCACACCTCTATCCTGTCCAAGAACTGTGAGTGAGTCGTTTGCACTGGAGCCAGTGACCATATTTAGAAGCCAGGGTGGAGCTGGAGGCGTTAGCAACTACTAAGATATTAAGGCTAAACATACTGTGGCTGTGCCTCTTTTATAAGCTGCTACTAAGCTAGTTAACCATCATGTTTCCACCTTCTAGAGCTGAGAGCCACAGACGGGAAACCAGAAAACATAAAGTATTAACAGACGAACAAACACATTGTTGTTTTTCATCTTTTCATGAGATATATTGACCAGAGGCAAAACATAAAATAACAGCAGACTGATATTTTGTATGACACCAGAGAGTTTCTGACCTGATTCCTTTTTCACTACTTTGTTCCTTATAGCAGTGAAGCTTCAGATCTTTATGCCTGTTGGTATAGATGTGGTGTCAGACACCCAGTATTGCAGCTCTACAAGGACTGTTGTAAAATGTTTCATGTTTTATATTAAAGCTGACAGTTTATCTTTGGATCAAAATGTCTGAACCAAACCAATAAATGTTTGCTCTTATTCTGGTCATGTTAAATTTGTTTTGTTTTTTCATGTTTACTGTCCTCCATGTTTACTATTGGCCATGTTTACTGTCCTCCATGTTTACTGTCCTCCATGTTAACTGTCGGCCATGTTTACTGTCCTCCATGTTTACTGTCAGCCATGTTTACTGTGGGCCATGTTTACTGTCCTCCATGTTTACTGTGGGCCATGTTTACTGTCCTCCATGTTTACTGTGGGCCATGTTTACTGTGGGCAATGTTTACTGTGGGCCATGTTTACTGTCCTCCATGTTTACTGTGGGCCATGTTTACTGTCCTCCATGTTTACTGTGGGCCATGTTTACTGTCAGCCATGTTTACTGTCCTCCATGTTTACTGTGGGCCATGTTTACTGTCCTCCATGTTTACTGTGGGCCATGTTTACTGTCAGCCATGTTTACTGTCCTCCATGTTTACTGTGGGCAATGTTTACTGTCCTCCATGTTTACTGTGGGCCGTGTTTACTGTGGGCAATGTTTACTGTCCTCCATGTTTACTGTGGGCCGTGTTTACTGTGGGCAATGTTTACCGTTGTTATTTGGTGAAAGCAGAGCCATGTTTCATCATTTCCCATCTTACATTCATCATTTATCATTTAGTTGTTGGCAGTAGAGGGGTGATATAGAAGAAATGATCAAATCGGGCCCGCCGCCACATGACTATGACTTAGCTGTTGTTTCAGAACCATGGACAGCGCTGTGGTGTGTGCGCCACACACGACATTCCGCGACAGCTGTTTCTACGCACCTCTCCCCCCTGCTGATTTTGAGAGAGAATCGTTCATAAATTAAAAAGATATTTAGTGCTATGCTCGTGCTACGTTCTTCTATGAGTGCTCTGATTAATGAATGCATTCTTTGATTTTGAAACAGTAGCCTTATGTTGTTGTTATTTAGCCTTTCTGAGGCCATTGCATGGCAAAATCGATTTACGATTCTCGAGTCAGAGTATTTTAAATATGCTTTTGATCAGCTACTTCAATGGAGTGTGTGACTAGAAGTCATAAAACGACTGACAGTAGGCCTTCTAGGTGGTGTAGTGTTTGTCAGCCACGTTAGCTACACATTGCTGGGTCATATCCGACATGAGATCATAAATACCTGCAGAATGCTGCATGCCAGAGACCGGAGAGCAGACCGTTCCTGTTGTGCTGTTCGACTTAGTGCCCTGGTGCGATCGTATCCCTTTCAGAAGCTCTGTAATCCAGCCTGAACTGCGGAGTCTTTTTGGAGACTTTGTGAAATAAATTTATAATGATAAATCCAACACTGAATGTGGTCCGCATTTTTTGTGAATAAGTTGGTTAATTTCGAACATTTTGCAGCATCAGCCTCAAGATTATTTCTCTTTTTCTCTCTGACCTTTTGTGCTCCACCTTTTCTCTTTTTTCTTTCTTTTTGTTTTCTTTATTGACTCTGTTTTCTTCTGTCTTGATGTAATTATGATTTGATTATTTCCTGCTTGCCCTCTTGGATGGATGGGCTGACTTGAAGGGGTGGGGGGAGGTGACGATGGTAGCGCTTCCGGCACATGCCTCGGTAGCCTATGTGGGACCGTGCAACCCCTAATCAGATGGGCTGCTCCAAAATGACGTGGGCCGTAGACGACAATCCTCTCCCCATATTTCTTGTGGCCTGGCGGCCCACTAGGTTGCCAGATTTGCCAGATTGCCAATCCAAACCTGGGTGGAAGTAACAAAAATCAAAGCGGTGATGAATATACATTAACATACATATACATATTAATACATTTTAATACTTAAACAATAAAATGCATGTGAATTGAAAACGAGGTGGTAAATGTGCATGTGAATTGAAAAGCTGGGAAAATGACTGAAAAATAGAGCGATGAATGATCAAGTGATTTGATCATCATGACTGACTACTGTCTTTACATTCATCATTCACAACACCCAACTGACATTTATTGTTTACAGCACACAATTTTTGTTATATAGGACACGCCCACCCAGCGAACCGCTCGACTCTCGACCTTTTCTGTCGATAGTAAACCGCACCTTCAGAAAAACATTTCACCTACAGTGAAGACGTTCGCGCCAGTCAACGCGATGACCACAGGCTCCAGCAGTCTTGTGATCTGCAAGTTTGATCGCTTTAGCATAACCAATGGTTCACCAATGGTGGCTACCCAGATTAACATACTAGCGTTTCAAGTGGAGTAGTTTTTATTCAGGTACGTCACTCAGCAACATAGCAAAGTTAGCAGTCTGAGCTGACACTCATCGTCAGCTGCATAAAGATGGAGATGTATAATTTTTATCAGACTTGCTAAAATCAATCAATCAATCAATCAAATCAAATTGTATTTGTATAGCGACAGAGCAGGTCTCGACCGTACTCTTTGTTATGTAGAGAGAGACCGACATGAATCATCATGAGCAGCTCTGAGCAACATTCAGCACAGAGACAGAAAAATTTCCTTTAACAGGCAGAAACCTCGAGCAGAACCAGACTCATGTTGGACATCTGAAGAGACTGGAGAGGCAGACAGAGCAACAACAACATATGTTGTGGTAGTATGTATTTACATTGTAACTTATGGTTACAATGTCAATACAGACTTATTAGGGCAGCCTGATAGTAACGAGTTACAATAATTCAGCCTAGAAATAACGAATGCATGGACTAGTTTTTCTGCATCGTGTTGAGACAAGATGTGTCTGATGTTTGTTTTGAAGGTGAAAGAAGGCTGTCCTTGATATTTGTTTTATGTGGGAGATGAAGGACATATCCTGATCAAATAGAACTCCCAGATTCCTAACAGTAGTGCTGGATGCCAGGCTGATGCCATCTAGGGCAGCTATATCATTAGAGAAAGAATCTCTGAGGTGTTTTGGGCCGAGCACAATAACTTCAGTTTTGTCTGAATTAAGTAGCAGAAAGTTTCTAGTCATCCAGATCTTTATGTCCTTAAGGCATGCTTCTAGTTTAGATAGCTGATTGGTTTCGTCTGACTTCATTGATAAGTATAATTGAGTATCATCTGCGTAACAATGAACATTAATGGAGTGTTTCCTCATGATATTACCCAGAGGAAGCATATATAAGGTAAAAAGAATCGGTCCGAGCACAGAACCTTGTGGAACTCCATGACTAACTTTGGTTTGCATCGAGGACACATCATGAACATTGACAAACTGAGATCAATCTGATCAATAAGATTTAAACCAGCTTAATGCAGATCCTGTAATGCCAATTAAATGTTCTAGTCTCTGTAACAGGATGTGATGATCGTGTCGAAAGCAGAACTAAGATCTAACAGGATGAGTGCAGAGAGAAGTCCTCTGTCTGAAGTAGTAAATAGATCATTTGAAACCTGCACAAGTGCTGCCTCAGTGCTGTGGTGGACTCTAAATCCTGACTGAAAGTCCTCAGATAAACTGTTGTTATGAAGAAAGTCACATAATTGATTAGCGACTGCTTTCTCGAGGATCTTTGAAATAAAAGGAAAGTATACCTATATCTAATAGGTCTATAGTTAGCTAAGGTGCCTGAATCAAGGGTAGGCTTTTTAAGAAGTGGCTTAATTACAGTTTTTAAGACTGGGGTACTTAGCCAGCCGATAAAGACATATTGATCATATCTAGTAAAGAAGTGCTAATTGAGGGAAAGACTTCCTTAAGCAGCTTGGTTGGAATCGGGTCTAAAAGACAGGTTGATGGTTTAGACGAAGAGATCAGAGAATTCAGCTCAGGAAGGTCAACTGGAGAAAAACAGTCAAGGTAAACATCAGGTTTTTGAGCAGTTTTCAAAGATACCGTACATCTGCACCAGTTAACGGCAGGAGGTTACTGAGTCTCTTATCTTTAGGATTTTGTCATTAAAGAAGCTCATGAAATCATCACTGCTGAAGCCTATAGGAATACTTGGCTCAGTGGAGCTGTGACTCTCTGTCAGCCTGGCTACAGTGCTGAAAAGGTACCTGGGATTGTTTTTATGTTCTTCTATGAGGGAGGAGTAGTAGACACCTTGAGCATGCCGTAGGGCCTTCCTGTATTTATTAAGACTATTGTGCCAGAGTAAACGAGACTCTTCTGTTTTGGTGGATCGCCACATTCTTTCAGATTTACGCGACATTTGCTTCAGGTTACGAGTTTCTGAGTCATACCATGGAGCTAGCCTCTGTCGTTTAATAATCTTATTTTTTAAGGGGGCAATCGAGTCTCGAGTACTTCTCAGCGAACCTGCAGGACTATCAACAAACTGATCAAGCTGGGAGGGACTAACATTAGCATAAGAGCTTTCTGTGGTAAAGAGATGTGGTAAAGAATTAAAAGCAGCTGGAATTTTTTTCTTAAATTTAGCTACAGTCCTATCAGACAAACATCTTGTGAGTACATGTTTGTTAACTGGAGAGTAGTCGGTTAATAGGACATTGAATGTTACTAAATAGTGATCTGATAAAAGAGGATTTTGTGGAAAGTCAATTAAGTTTTCGGTTTCAAGGCCATAAGCCAGAACAAGGTCGAGGGTGTGGTTAAAGCGGTGAGTAGGCTGGTTTACACTTTGAGTGAAGCCAATAGAGTCCAAAAGGGACATAAATGCCATGCTAAGACTATCATTATCAACATCTACATGAATATTGAAGTCCCCTACAATAATTATTTTATCTGTACTCAGGACTAAAGAAAAAAAAAACTCTGAGAATTCAGTTAGAAAATCAGAGTATGCGCCAGGAGGGCGGTATAGTATAACACATAAAACAGGCTGTAAAGTTTTCCAAGCTGGGTGTGAAAAACTCAGAACAAGGCTTTCAAAAGAGCTGAAACTAAGTTTTGGTCTAGGGTTGATTAGAAGACTAGAACTGAAGATAGCTGCCACTCCACCACCTCGACCAGTGTCTCGAGGAATATGAGCATTAAGATGACTAGGAGGAGTGGATTCATTTAAGCTGACATATTCTTCCTGACACAGCCAAGTCTCAGTTAAAGAGAGTAAATCAATATGATAATCTGATATCAGATCGTTCACTAATAGAGCTTTAGATGACAGGGATCTGATATTTAACAGACCACATTTAATTCTCATATTTTTTGGCATAACTTCGTTGATGTTTTGATTTAAAAAAAAAAAATGTATTTAAGTTTGAATTAACTGTAACAAAAGGCCTGGGTTGGGGGGCAGACACAGTCTCTATCACATTAACATCGTGGCTGGGAAACTGCTCACAGGGAAGCTCAGAGGAGTGTGTAGGACTACAGCTCTGCCTCCTGGTCTCAGCTCTGGCTGCTCATGTTTTACGACTAACAAACTTATTAGGACACAAAAGCGCTGCACCATCCAAAGTGGGATGAGTGGCATCTCTCCCCATCAGACCAGGCTTTCCCCAGAACATCTGCCAGTTATGAAGCCCACATCGTTTGCTGGGCACCACCTAAAAGACAAAAGGTCACTAGGCCTACTTGCTTACAGTGATTCAGTAAAGGCTAACTGCTAACCTGTATTTTTAGATGAAGGATTAACGTAAGAGCAGGGGAAGGCACTTCATAGAGAGACATTTAGTAATTATGATACCTGTTTAATAACCAGTTTAATGTTCACAGCCCTTTCACATAATGCTACAATCGTCACAACTGCAGACATTGAAACATCAAATTGTCAAATATTTTCTTTGTTCTCTTTCAGCAATGAACAGGGAGCGAGTGGCGGGGTTGTTGGAGGAGTCAATTACAACTGTCCAAGTGGACATCCACTCAGCTGGAGATTGGGCACAGCGGCCTCCAGAGACTCAGGTACTCGGAGACCTCTACACCTGCTGGAGGTGTGCGTGGGACACAACAAAACCCATCCCGCAGACTCAGAAATGCAGGTATGAAGCTTGAATCCAGTAATCTGTGAGTAACTTAACGCTTGTCAGCCAGTTCAGGTTTTGAGTTGACTTTGATACACATTTATTTTGCTCATGGTCTTACTGCAGCCACAGAGAAATGTTCACGTGTTGTGAGGTAGCTCGTTTAATCCAAACCATCTCTCTGTAAGAAGTCTCATTACTAAAAAAGTTATGATGTTGTGTTCCTGATTTGTAATGTTGATTCACTGTTGTTATGTTCTTTTGTTAAAATAAACAATGCCATTCCTTCTTCAGAGATAGAGGTCGAGGCAGTGCCACACATTGTGGAATAACCTGAGTGAAGGACTAGTCACCTGGAGATCGTTGAAATAGGAAGCTCAGAAGAAGAAGTCCCAGGTAAAGTCAAAATGCATGCAGTACTTTGACTTTGGGATGGTGACACCCATAAACATACAAGATCTTGGAGGTCTTCTCACAGGAAAGATTACGTGAGCAGGTTCTTGTGTAAATTAAGGGGACATCTACTTGGATTCATGAGGAACTAATGTGGCCACAATGTAATATTGACTTCTCTTATCAATAGACAATGACAGTCCACCATCATCATCGGTGCCTGTGAATTCTGATGCTCATTACAATAAGCCTTTCTGAGATGAACATGAAAATGACAACATTATAAAGCAGACTTACATTTTGACTGGCTTTGAAAGCTGTCAGGTGCCATACATAAATATCAACTTTCATTCGGACTGACAGACACGAGAAATGTGAAATTACCTAGCAGGAAGTCCCACACTGTTTTTTTTAAAGAAAAAGAGTATTGATCTTCAGTGTTAATTGATTTACACATTGTGGTGTGTCCAAATGGGACTTGCGCAGATGTTTTAGGATTGTGCAATCACTTGGCATGTGTTTTTGTGTCTGTTGTCTTTAAAGGTATTTGAAGTCAAGCGTGGTCTTCAGGAGACAGCTCTCTGTAAGATTGTCCGGGCCCATCGAGAGGTGTCCCTGCTGGCTTTTCCACCATTATGGACAGAAAGGGATATGTGTTGGTATAACCACAGTACTGTGTTTGTCACTGAGCAGTTCCACACTGTGGGGGTGAAGCTCCTTAGCTGTAGTGTTACCCAAGTGCCTGAAGAAGGAAGGGGTGTTACTGAGGGAGAACAGGCTGCTTTCCCCCACCAAGATATTTCCTCCGTCGCAGGAGTTGAGCTAACAACCTTCAAACAAATGTATTTCTCTAGTCTTCGCCTTCCCAACTGCCCCATTACTTACATTTATTTACTTGTGTGTTTTTTTTTGTTTTTTAAATTTATTTTACTTCAGAGAGAGGACAGTGGATTGTGGCCGAAATGGGGGAAGAGAGAGTGGGGATGACATGCGGCCAGGGTCCGAGGGCGGGAGTTGAACCCGGGGCCGCCACATCGAGGACTGTAGCCTCTGTATATGGTCGTCGATGTAACTGCTGAGCTAAACCGGCGCTTAGTGTGTGTTTTTTTAAACTTATTTCCAGTTGCTCCTGGAGAGAACTGATTGGCCGTAACCAGATGATGAAGACGACTTCACCGTGACAGAAGCTGCTCTGGTGGTACGAGGATGAATTAGCTTCAGTTAAAACTGTAGCTTAAATATTTTGATTTCTGATGATCTTTATAAATCATATTCTGGCTGGTGAAGATGTTTTTTATTTTTATTTATTCCTTCCTTTCATGACAAATGCACAACATACCACAAAACCGGTACACAAATCCACAATACACATTTCAAATAAAAAATCCATGCCCTTCATGTCTGAAAAGGAAAGGAGCAGAAAGAAGAATATAATTCTTATTATTTATCTGCCCCTTATTAGAACACAATACATCTTAGATGGTCTGTCATTTCCAATAACCTACACCATTATCTACACCCTTGGTTACAACATCATAAAACAAAATAACCTATAAAGTAAAACATTTACAGGCACAAAAGAAATAAAGTTAAGTTTCATTTGCATATTGTCTAATTTGTCTCTCTTTGTACATTTCTTTAAACTGAAAGATATTTATACAACCTTTTAAATCCTTCTGTTGAGAATTCCAAAGTTTCACACCGACAACAGAAAGACACATTTGTTTTAAAGTGGTCCGAGCAACTTGATGCTTAAGATCAAATCTCCTTCTGTGATGATCATCATCTGAGGCAAACACAAACAGTTTTTGCATGTTCTCTGGCAATACTCTGTTTTTAGCCTTGATCACAACTAATAATGTCTGCAATTCTATTATTTCTTTAAATTTCAATAATCTTGACTCAATAAATAATCTATTAGTGTGTTCTCTATGTTCAACTTTATGCATAATTCTAAGTGCTCTTTTCTGTAATAAAAACAATGGCGTTATATTGCTTATATACGTGTTACCCCACACTTCTACACAGTAAATAAAGTAAGGCAGTATAAGTGAACAGTACAACATTCTCATTGTGTTACAATCTAAAACATGCTTAGCTTTGTTCAAAGCTTTTTTTTTAACATATGATATATGGGATTTCCATGTCAGTTTTTCATCCACTATAACTCCCAAAAATCTAAACTCATATACTTTCTCAATGTTAACTCCATCAATAGATAATAAGACTTCATCCTTTCTTTTATTAGCAAAAATCATGAACTTAGTTTTTTTAAAATTTAACGATAACTTATTTTCATCTAACCAAGATTTTAGTTTAACCATTTCATTTTCAGTATTTTCAGATAACGTTTTTAAATTATCTCCTGAACAGAAGAAATTTGTATCATCTGCAAATAAAACAAACTGCAATAATTTTGAAACTTCACAGAGACAATGTTGTGACAACAAAAACCCTTCAGGTATACCCACATAACAAAGCACGGGTCTCATATGACATGAAGAGGTGTCTTAATGAGAGAAGGGCTGCCTTTGTTCGGGAGACATGAGCTGAGCAGAGGGGGCTTATTCAAAGACAACAGCATACACACAGAAGGGAAAAACAATTCATTACAGGTGATGCACAGAAAGCACGACGGAGCAGTGTCAGTACAATGATGGGCAGAGGCCGGAAGCAACACCCACAGATAATCTTTACCAACGACCTTAACCAGTTTTATAGTAGGTTTGACACTCATGGGGACATACTCGACAATGTATGCACCCCATCTCGGGCCCATATTACATGAAATGAATGGGAGATAGCGGGCAGCTAAGATAAGGCCACACGAAGCCCCAGGCCCATATGGTCTCAGAGGAAGAGCCATTGCTGGGTGCTTCTATCAGTTAAGACTAATCCAGGGTCTGCTTGATGAACGTTGTGCCACTCTCATGGAAGATACGTGTTTGCTTCAGGTAAAATAAACACTTTAACTCCCAGCAGATGATCCAAACAGTAACCGAGCGATGAGGACGCAGCAGCTCAAGACACTGGATCATGTGTTCATGTTTGGTCCTGGAGGTATTCATCACAGATTAAATCAGATCGATGCATGAATTTGAATTCTTTTGGGCCAAATACTAAAGTTATTCAGTGAAAGTGTCCCACCCAACTGTCCCCGACTGGACCCAGTGAGCAAATCATTCTCCAGTGGTGGGTGAAATCCGGTCTACACAAAGACGTAATTTCAACGCATTACTTTCAATACAAAATTCATTAATACATAGCTTTATGGGCTGTGTGATGTTAACAATACCTGTATATAAAGATGGACTACGCGTCTCCATCTGCTCTCATTGGGTTGCCCCCAAAATTGCCCCGAGGTGGCCGCTGCCATCTTCTGATGGTGATATCATTTGGAGCCAGAGCTGCACAGTAGAGATTGGCGGGTGGAGCCGACGTAGCCACTTCCGCCAACCAAAACACACACTTAACTTACTGAGAAAAAAACAGCAAGGATCCGCGATGCCGTGACGCCGTGCTGTTTAACAGCAGATCAGCTTCTTGTGTCGGTCTGAAGCAGATATTCATGCTGATGGAAAGTTCAACGATTGTAGTGTTAGTGTTAGTTACGTCTCTTCTCGCCTTTCCTCCTCTACTCTGCTACTCGGGAACAGAATGCTGCAGGAGTGCCATTTGTCCACAGAGCTGTCAATCATGAGGCCACACCCCCTTTTTATAGCATCAAATAACTAATTAAAAGTAAACTTGTCATAAAAAATGAACACTTGGACGTAAATCAGCATGATAAGAACTCACTATAATGACAGAAACCATGTTTGAGAAAAATGTATGTATGTGATTGATGTGATCTGTTAGCATGTAGGAGGCGGGCTTTATGACCTACACTGCAGCCAGTCAGCAGGGGGCGATAGAGAGGGTTTGGCTTCACTTTGGGGAGCTGTCATGTCAGCCATCTTTTTATACAGTCTTGTTAACAAGAAGGTCCAGAGACATCGTAAAGGGAGCAGTTTTAGACATTCCCTACAGAAGAAGAAAAAAGAAGACTGAGCATGTGCAGCTCTGACTGTGAAGGCAGAACGAACCCTGGACGCTGACGGAGTTGACGGGCGTTCAACCAGAAGGTGTTGGTTGGTGGTGGTGACCAGAAGTTTTTGCTGCCTCTACATATAACCTTAGCTGAGGATCTATATTACCCACGCAGAACATCGTCAGGACATTATTAAGGAAAGGACGGCGCTTTACAGGCGATGACTCTGAACTTAACCTGCTCCTGACCAGGTGAGCTTTGCAGAGTAAGTTGCCACTAATCTCGCTTCGTTGAACACCCCCTGCTCCCCTGGGCATTGTATTGTTGATGCTGTAAGGTCTTTATGTGTCCTACCTGTATATGATGTCATTCTCTTTAATAAAGATAAAGGCATATACAGCCTACAGATAACTGTATAAGTAACTGAGTTTGCATTGGCATCTTACAGCAAGACAAAACTATGTGAAATACACCTGCTGGGCTACATACCTGATCTATATATATCTAAATAAAGTGAATTTCCCTTTGAGGATCAATAAAGTTATTGTTATTGTTACACACATGCCACAGAGCTTGTGGTCCAGGTACAGAGCAGTTTAGTGTGTGCAGAATCCACCGTCAGGGTCGGGGGATCATACCCTCTCGGGTTCTCCGCTGTTGCACTTTGTGCCCCAGTGAGTGCAAATGTCGGGTCATCATCCACTGAAACGATCGAGATCGTCGTCACTCATGTTTGAAAACTGATGATGTCTCCTGAGCTTGTATTCATTCAATCTTTGACGGTTGTATTGGGTGAACCCCGAGGGACTGAGCTATGCTCACGACAAAGAGAAGCCACAGCTAACAAACACTCCTTCTTCTGGAGCAGTGTAAATGCGTGGCCGCCCTACCTCCCCCCTTCTGTCTGGCAACACCTCAAAATGATGATAATGATTTGAGGTCGACCGATTGATCGTTTTGGCCGATTAATCGGCCCTGATAGGACTGATTGAAAACTATAATCATCGGCGGATCTTGGCTCCAATAGTAGCCGATGGCTGTGCAGCCTCAGGCGGGGACGTACATCGCATGCATTCGCCTTTTTAATTGAGCCTCCATACGTGACATACAGGTAATGCAGGTACCTGGGATAATAACTTAAAGTTAACTTTATAACACAGCTTTATTCACAAATTATGATCATGATAAGGTTGTTGTTTAAAGTATTGCATTATTAATGAATTAGACTATCGTTAACTTTCACTGCTTTTCTGCCGAGCTCATGCTGCTGTCTCTGTTTAGCTAGCAAGCTCGCTACAATTTGGCTAGCAGTGAGTGCAAGCCGAGCACAACTACTGGGATCATATCTGATCATTTGAGGGGCACTTTTGCTGAAAATATAAGTTTGCGTGTGCAACTCCCAAGGATACTCTTAACAACTGTTAGAAACCATGAAATGTCACTCGTACGTGGAGAACGTGAGAGGGGTGGGTGGGGGCTAAACCTGTGCTGTACCGGGGAACAGCTGACAAGTGGTACATGATTCATATTATATCTGACTCGTTTCAGTTTATTTCTCCCCTCAAAAATTATCTCTGGAATATAATGTAACAATATCAGCTCTCCACGATACAAGACAGGCAGGCAGGGAGGAAAACAAATCATTTAACTGTTACTTAGATTACGTACCAATTTGGCATTCTCTCTTCTAAATAATCCAACCAATGTTTCTGCTGAATAAGTGTTCTGTTTTTTTCTGCCGAATATATGCCAGAAAGCTCACGACACCAGCAGGCCAGCGAGTCCAGAGCGGTGGTTGTGGCTTTGACAGTTTGGGCTGCAGTAACAAACACTGCGTGCTGTAAGCAATGAACGTGATGTGGGTGATTGATAAATGGTAGACAGCAGTGATTATCTAATCACCTGATAATTTATCATTCTATTTTTCAGTTCAGCAGCATTTTCATGACTCATGACTTCACCTTCAGTGAATATAAATGCTGAATGTAAGAAAACACATTTTCATCTTCACATTTTTTTACTTCGCCCGTCACTGGTTGAATGTTCACGACCCAGATTTATAAAACTATATATGTATTTAACTTCAGAGTTTGTCTCTGTGACTCAGTCCGACTAAACAAACTGAGGTTTCTACTTGTGGGCGGCTGTGGCTCAGTGGCTCAGTGGTAGAGTCAAAGGTCGGAGGTTCAATCCCCAGCCCCCTTCGGCTACATGTCAAAGTGTCCTTGGGCACTGAACCCCAGATTGCTCCTGCTAGCATAGCCGACAGGTATGAATGTGATGACTGATGAACAGTTGGGCACTTTACGTAGCAGCCTCTGCCATCAGTGTGTGAATGTGTGTGTGAATGGGTGAATGTGACATGTAGTGTAAAGCAGCTTTGAGTGGTCGAGTGGAGCTATATAAGTACAGTCCATTAAAGCTCTCATCAGAAGATTTAACTCGATTGACACACGTGTGTTTGTAGAGTCAGTGAATCAGTGACCCACAGAGACACACATGTTGTATCACGTGTTGGCTCCCCCTGAAATGAACACGATCAGAGATCTGCACGGCGTGACACAATGTGGTCACACCTGTATGTCGGGGTGGACTTCAGGTCTGACACTGCTGTCACAGGTGAAAACAAAGACTTTTATCTCTTTTACAGTCAACAGAGGAAACCTGTTCCAACACAAGAAGCAGCATTGAGACAGTTTCAGGCCTCATCATCGTACTGTCATCATCACTGCCTTCATTATATCCTGTGTTTTACCTGAACAGCCTGTCTCAGGGTCCTTTTCTTATCTATGACGTGTTTATCAGAGACAGTGAAGGATTTCTCTTCAACATTCAGGCAACGTTTTTAACGTCTGTTTGATCCAAAGCATTAAAGCCTGCTCTCTACATATTCATTCTGTTAACAGGAACTAACCCTGAATGAAACACCACACACACATCAGAGTACACACAAACCTCAGCTCAGCCTCACTGCTGCCACCTGCTGCCTCTTTGATCAGGTGACACAGAGCAGTCACATGACCCTCCCTTTACCTCACCAGGAAGAGACAGACGAGCCGCTCAGATTATATCAGGAAGAAGAAGGACAGAGACATGATCCTGTGAGAACCACAGAGAGAACAACAGAGAGAACCACAGAGAACCACAGAGAGAACAACAGAGAGAACCACAGAGAACCACAGAGAACAGGTACTGCCGACACATTGTCAGCATGTGTATCTTTAAAGAAGGTTTCAGTAAAGTTTACTCAAACACATGGTCACAGTGTTACTGTTTGTGTGTGTGTGTGTGTGTGTGTGTGTGTGTGTGCAGGTGTGCAGCACTGTGCATCATAATGAGATCAGTCCACGCAGGGTGAGCAAGCCTCTCTGTGTTGTTGTAACATAAATCAGAGTTGCCTTTGGGGCCGCGACCCCTCACAGAGGAGAACACTTGCCATTGGAACTATTTGTATTGTAAAAGTCATCAACCTAAATCCTTCAGACCTGTTTCATGGTGATGAACAGAAAAACATTAGAATCATATTCGCGTCCCTTTTGTCCGTTCCCCGTGCCGTGCCCGGTGGCAGCCTGTGCAGCAGCTCCCCTCGCCGTTATTCTGTTACTATCTTCAGTCTTTGTGACGGAGAGCAGTGCGGAGAGGAGTGAGGGCATTGTTTACACACGTGACCAGCTGATTGTGCTCTCCAAGACGGTGTTACTACCCGGAGCGAGGCCTGAAGGTTGCAGAGCTGGAGCTTAAAGGAGGAAATGGGGAACCGGAGGTCTTTGGGCAACAAGAGTGACGAGCTCAGCACGCTGATCGTTATGACGAGAAGAAAGGTGGTGGGATTGCACTGAATGTAAGTGAGAGGTGGTATAATCCATAACTGCCCCCTCCCTCTGGAACTCTCTACCCCAACACATCCGAGACTGCAGTGACCTGACCTCCTTCAGATCTCTGATCACGACCTTTTTAGACCTGCTTTAACCTCTGGTTCTGATTTTATTCATTGTTTTAATCGTTCTTCTTTTTGTGTTTCTTTAGTTGTTTTTAATAATGTAAAGTGACTTTGAGTACCATGAAAATAAATGAATAAAATGAATTGTTATTATTATTATTATTATTGTTGTGGCTGTTTACATCCCACCGTCAGCTGATGCAGAGGCTGCGAGCAATGCCCTTCACTCTACTGATGCAAGTCTTCAAACAAACAAACAAAGCATCCTAATGCTTTGTAGTCATCACTGGGGACTTTAATCACAATGGACAAAACGCTGCCAATGTGACATCGGTATGTGAACTGCTACACAAGAGAAAATAAAATGTTGGATCTGCTGGATGCTGATGTTAAGAGAGCATACTGTGTCACTGCCCCCCCGACCTGGTCCTTCTGACACCAATGTATATCCCCTGGTTCAACGGCAGCCTGTGTCCACGAGGACTGTGAGGGGGGGACTCAGGAAGGTGCTGCAGGACTACTTTGAGTCCACAGGATGTACTCTGTGTGCCCAACGGAGAGGACATCAACAGCATGACTGACTGCATCACAGAATACATAAAGCCTGTGAACACACCACTTTACCAGCGCGGCCTGTGCATTGTTGGATGGATCCCAAGTGACGTGAAAGCCTTTCCCAACAAAAAGAAGCAGGCCTTCAGGTCTGGAGACCGGGAGGAGCTGAGGAGGATACAGCTTGACCTGAGGGAAGAGCTGAGGAAGAGCAAGGACTCCTACTAGAGGAAGCTGGAGGACAAACTCAACATCAGGGACGTGTGGACTGGAATGAGAGAAAACACGGGGTTCAAGGTGACAGCCTGGAGAGGGCCGAGGAGCTACACCTGTTCTTCAACAGGTTTAGTTCACAGCCAGCAGCTCCGCCTCCGTCACAGACAACACCATCACACCTCCTGACTTCCATCCCCCCCCCCTCTTTGGACTCTGAGCCCACACCTGTGAACTGCTCCCCCCCCTCTGCCCGACTGTAACGACCTGCCAGGTGAAGAGACAGATGGAGAGACTCTTTTTAATGATTCAGCACGATTTTATAACTTATTACAAATTTATAAAAATTATTTCGCAGACCCCCAGGCTATGACTCGCAGACCCCCACGGGTCCTCGGACCCCACTTTGAGAACCACTGCCCTGATCCTGTGTTGTGATCGCAGCTTCTGAAGTGTCACACACTCAGTGTGAGAGCTGAAATCAGCTGCACTCATGAGAACAGACAAACTGTGTTTCATATTGTGAACTGTCGGTGTCTCCTGTCAGTGATGTGGCCCTCAGCTCTGTCGGGGCCCCTGCTCCTGCCCCTGCTCCTGCCCCTGCTCCTGCCCCTGCTCCTGCTCTGTGTGACTCAGGCTCTGGATGACGGGCTGGTGAAGACTCCTCCGATGGGCTGGATGGCCTGGGAACGATTCCGCTGTGACACAGAGTGCAGAGACGACCCGGAGAACTGCATCAGGTAACATCAGATTACTGATTTTCTTTTCCCTGAAGGTTCACCTGAAACTTTAATCACTAACAAGATAAGAAATCAAAGTCCACTGATTATGACAGGAGACTCTATCCAGGGTCAGAGTCAGACAAACACAATCTGCTCTGCAGGAAGACGTCTGATTGCAGCTGTATTTAAACCATGCATCGCTGGTGAGGCCGTCGGAGCAGTTGAACATGCCTCTCACAGTGACTGAAGGCAGGTCACAGACAGACAGTGGCTCAGTAAGATGATAACAGACACAGTCAGTCTGTAGATGTAGGCGATGGTCCTGTTGATATTAAGAGGACTCCTGACAATATTAGCATGAAACAAAGTGAGTCAGCCCCCTGAACACAGGTTTATTATGCTGCTTGTGCTGCCATCTACAGGTGAGAAGTTGTCACTCTTAACAGAACTTATTTTCTCCTGCAAAGTCTCTGATCCCTGAGCATTGCTTTGTCCTCTGAGCACCCACGCAGTTTATCAGCTGTCACTTTTTCTTCCTTTCTTCAGACTAATTAGCCAAATATTCTCAGGTATTTGGACAGCAGTGGAAACAACAACCTCCTTGTTCCTTGAAAACTAGTCCCTGTAACTTACAGTTCTGGGTACTTCTAACATTTTAAACTGTGTCCTGCACTCGTGTCCACAGTGAGCGTCTGTTCAGAGACATGGCTGACCGTCTGTCTGAGGACGGATGGAGGGAGCTGGGATACGAGTATGTGATCATAGACGACTGCTGGATGTCTAGACTGAGAGATGAGGAGGGGAGGCTGCAGCCCGAGCCATCCAGGTCAGTTTTTGTACCACTGGCTACAAATAAAGCTAATATACTTCCTCCATCCCTCACTCAGACTGCATGTGAAGTGTATATAAATTGTAGTCCTACAATGTTCTGTTCATTCATCACTGAGCGTTATATGTGTTAGTGAGTTTTGTCTCTTACAGGTTTCCAGGAGGCATTTCCAAACTGGCGAGGTACATCCACGACCGAGGGCTGAAGCTGGGGATCTATGGAGACATGGGCTCTCACACCTGTATGGGCTTCCCAGGAACCACTCTGGATAAGATTCAGATCGATGCTCAGACCTTTGCCAGCTGGGGCGTCGACTACCTGAAGTTTGACGGATGTTACTCCAACCCTGTGGAACAGCTGCTGGGTGAGATCATCTACTTACCTCATGTTTTAAGGGATGAAGTCAATGAACAATTGAAATAAATCTACAATTATTTAGAGGAGATGAGTCTGTATATAAAGTTTTCTCTGGTCTCACTCAGGTTACCCTCTGATGTCTGCGGCTCTGAATGCTACAGGCAGGCCAATGGTGTACTCCTGCAGCTGGCCTGTTTACCTGGGAGGACTCCCACCTAACGTGAGTGTCAGCAGTCTATGGAAAACGTCTTCATCTGTACTGTAGGCTTCCTGATTTTACACAGAGAGATTATAGTTTTAGAATACACCTTCTGGTGCTACTTGGACACCTCTTCAGTGATGAACCCGGGGTAATAGGGTGTTTCAGGTCAACACCTTCGCCTGGGTCACCCAGCCGGCTGTGATCGGTCCCAGATTTGTGTCCAAGTGGCTCCCTACTCCACGGATCCCCCTTCTGGATCCACAGCCACCGGGAGCCCTTTCAGCATCCTCCAGAATGTTTTGTAGCTCTTCTGCACTGCAGTCCTTAAACTCCAAGGAGTTTGAGAGTTTGTTGTAATAAATGGGCAGCAAAGCCCAAACACCCAACTCACAAAAGGCTCTGCAGCCATTTCGCCTGCCCTCTTGCACTCATTTGCTGCAGTTTCGGATGTGCTCCAAGGTGCCCCTCTTCTGGCACAGTTGGCATGCTGGAGTACTTGCCATTCTCCTGATATACATCAGAACACCATAGACTGAAGGGCGCAGTAGTTTGGCTCTCCAGAGCTCTGTCCAGGTGATTTTACGAGGTTCTGCATGCACCCATCTGGTCCAGGCTCCTTGTTTGTACATTTAAACCATCTTGCTGCTGTGTTTTTCCTCCTCCTCTGCTCGAGTCTTGTCCTGAATCAGCTGACGCCTCTCCTTTCCACTGGCCTTGTCATAGCGTAGTGTGGGAAAGCTGCACAGTTCTTCACACCCCACTGCCACAGTGCACAACAAGGTGTTGTGCCGCAGCCTTGCCTCAGCTCTATCAACAGCTTACTGAGTCTGCCTCTTCTTTCCTGTCTTGAGAAGCATTCCTGCTGAGGCGACTTTGACGTCTGAGGAGTCTCGGTACATCATTACCACCCAGGCTCAAGTAACTTTGAATTCCTCTGAAAGGCTGCAAATGGTGCGAATGCCCATACAGGCCAAGGCTGCTCAAGGAGAGTAGCCTTGGCAAGACTCCATGTTGGTACAATCAGGCTTTGAACTTATTTACAAAGAAAGTGACTGAAGACAAAGATTTTCAGTCACGTAGCAGTATCTAAATTATGAACCACAACGCATTGTTCAGACATTTAGACTTTTATGAACACCTGCGTTTTTTTTACATTTGTATTACGAGCTGATTGAGTTGAACCACAATGTTTTCCTCATTTGGGGTGCCATAACTTTACCATAGTATGCTCTGTTGTTGGTTGGGTCACAAGGGTTTTTACAGACATCTACAAATTTCGGGAAAAGAATGTCATGTGAGGCAGCCTTAAAATTGAACAGCCTTGATATTTGCTTGTTCCTCATTTGCAGCCTTCAAATGCTGCAGCACCTGCATGAGTATCATGTTAGCATTATCCGTGTTAGCATGTTAAAATTAGCATTAGGCTCAGAGCAGTGCTTATAGAGTCACCACATGGCTGTGTGTTGTTGAAGTACTTTCCCCGTGTTTAACTGATGAGTATTAGTGTGATGTTTGCTGTTTGTTTCTGTCTCCCTGCAGGTGAACTACTCACTACTGGGGGAGATCTGTCACCTGTGGAGGAACTACGATGACATACAGGACTCATGGGACAGTGTGCAGGGGATCATTGAGTGGTTCTCCAACAACCAGGACGATCTGCAGCCGGCTGCTGGGCCTGGACGATGGAATGACCCGGATATGGTGGGTTTGTCTTCATTATTGATCCTATAACTTAAGAGATAACTGATCATAGAGGCTTTCAGAACTCAGCTGTGTCTCAGCATGCTTCCATACTTCAGCTTTCATTCTTCCAAACTACAGTAAAGAAGGTTTTTCACAGTTATTTTGTTTTGGTTAGTTCGGTCAAATCTTGTCTGTCTGTCTGTCTCACCTGTCTATCTCTCCTGTCTGTCTGTCTGTATGTCTCACCTGTCTGTCTCTCCTCAGCTGATCATCGGTAACTTTGGTCTCAGTGTGGACCAGGCTCGCTCTCAGATGGCTCTGTGGTCCATCATGGCGTCTCCTCTCATCATGTCCAACGACCTGAGACACCTGGACGCCAGCATGAGGGCTGTCCTGCAGAACAAGGTGGTCATTGCCATCAACCAGGACCCCATGGGTATCCAGGGACGCCGTCTGCTGCAGGTCAGACCCTTCATCAGTGTACACAGCAGAGTATATAGAGAATAATTCATATATTAATACACTGATGTGAATGTGTTGTTCCACAGGAGAAGAGTCAGATTGAGGTGTACTGGAGGCCTCTGTCTCAGTCTAACAGTGCTCTGGTGTTCCTGAGTCGGAGGACTGACATGCCGTACCTTTACCACACCTGTCTGTCCAAACTCAACTATGATGCTGGAAACTACCAGGTGTGGACCCCCTCTGAGTTTTACTCTGGGGAGTCTTTTTTTTGTGAAATGATGCGCTGATGAATGTAGGAACCATGAGGGAAAAGCTAAGGGGAGCTGGGCAGGTAGGTAAGCGTGGGTCACAGCAGGCTCAGCCTCCAGGTGTCAGGACCAAACAGCAAGAGTCCACCTCAGTACAGTTTTCAGTACCTTGTTCAATAAGTTTCTGAGCCTGGCTCTGTAACCTACACTTCCTGCTCCAGTTCTGGTGCTCAAACCAGAATTATGGGTTAGGGTTAGTTTTAAACTAGTTTCAGTTTACCTGCTGGTCTGTGTTCACCTGTTCACCTGCAGGCAGTCTGTCTCTGTCAGCAGATTCTTATCACATTCACAAAACTCTGACTGATTGTTACTCATATCACCGCTGTGGGCAGCAGTTTGTATCTGTACTGAGATATCTCTGTTCTAATCTTCAGACCTCTCGCGCTTCACACTATATGTCACATTCACCCTTTCACACACACATTCACCCTTTCACATAAACAGTCACCATTTCACATATACATTCACCCTTTGACATATACAGTCACTATTTCACATATACAGTCACCATTTCACAAACATATTCACCCTTTCACACATACAGTCACCATTTCACAAACATATTCACCCTTTCACACATACAGTCACCATTTCACACATACATTCACCCATTGAAACATACAGTCACCAGTTCCCACATACAGTCACCATTTCACACATACAGTCGCTAGTTCCCACATACAATCACCATTTCACACATACATTCTCCCTTTCACACATACAGTCACCAATTCCCACATACAGTCACCATTTCACACATACATTCATACTTTCACACACATTCACCCTTTCACAAACACATTCACTCTTTCGCAAACACATTCACCCTTTCACAGACATTCATCTTTTCACACACATTCACACACTGATGCTTCCAGGAGCAGTTTGGGGTTCCTAATCCAAGGACACTTTAACGTATAGACTGCAGGGGATTGAAAGTTTGTGATTGGTCAGATGCTGCAGACTCTGCCCCTTAACCTGGTCACTAAAGTTAATCTGATGACTAAGGTTAACCTGGTCACTAAAGTTAATCTGACGACTAAAGTTAACCTGGTCACTAAAGTTAATCTGATGACTAAGGTTAACCTGGTCACTAAAGTTAACTTGGCCACTAAAGTTAACCTGGTCACTATAGTTAACCTGGTCACTAAAGTTAACCTGATGACTAAAGTTAACCTGGTCTTTTAAGTTAATCTGATGACTAAAGTTAACCTGGTCTTTTAAGTTAATCTGATGACTAAAGTTAACCTGGTCACTAAAGTTAATCTGATGACTAAAGTTAACCTGGTCACTAAAGTTAACTTGGCCACTAAAGTTAACCTGATAACTATAGTTAACCTGGTCACTAAAGTTAACCTGGTCATTAAAGTTAATCTGATGACTAAAGTTAACCTGGTCTTTTAAGTTAATCTGATGATTAAAGTTAACCTGGTCACTAAAGTTAACCTGATGACTAAAGTTAACCTGGTCATTAAAGTTAATCTGATGACTAAAGTTAACCTGGTCTTTTAAATTAATCTGATGACTAAAGTTAACCTGGTCACTAAAGTTAATCTGATGACTAAAGTTAACCTGGCCACTAAAGTTAACCTGGTCACTATAGTTAACCTGGCCACTAAAGTTAATCTGATGACTAAAGTTAACCTGGTCACTATAGTTAACCTGGCCACTAAAGTTAATCTGATGACTAAAGTTAACCTGGTCACTAAAGTTAACTTGGCCACTAAAGTTAACCTGATGACTAAAGTTAACCTGGTCATAAAAGTTAATCTGATGACTAAAGTTAACCTGGTCACTAAAGTTAATCTGATGACTAAAGTTAACCTGGCCACTAAAGTTAACCTGGTCACTATAGTTAACCTGGCCACTAAAGTTAACCTGATAACTATAGTTAACCTGGCCACTAAAGTTAACCTGATAACTATAGTTAACCTAGTCACTAAAGTTAACCTGGCCACTAAAGTTAATCTAGTCACTAAAGTTAACCTGGCCACTAAAGTTAATCTGATGACTAAAGTTAACCTGGCCACTAAAGTTAACCTGGCCACTAAAGTTAACCTGATAACTATAGTTAACCTGGCCACTAAAGTTAACCTGATAACTATAGTTAACATGGTCACTAAAGTTAACCTGGTCACTATAGTTAACCTGATAACTATAGTTAACCTGGCCACTAAAGTTAACCTGATAACTATAGTTAACCTAGTCACTAAAGTTAACCTGGTCACTATAGTTAACCTGATGAGATGACCTCACATCAGATGTGAGCTGCTGTCTGTCCTGTCCTTCAGAGTTTAAACATTAAATTATCCTTTCTCTCTGACAGGTGTACGACGTGTTCAGTGGTTCCACTCTGACCCGTTTAAACTCCTCCTCAGAGTTCACCGTCTCCATCAACCCCTCAGGTGTGGTCATGTGGTACGTCTCACCTGAACAGCCGTCCACACAGAGCGGGTCAGACCAGGTCCACCACAGAGGCCCCAGGTTCAGATCAGCAGCTGGACATCTGACGGTGTTATGAGTGAACTACGGGAGAACAGACAGACTGAGCTGGATTTTATTGAATAATTTCAAATACTGACTGAATCAAAAAGCACTGATGTTCGTACCTCACCATGTTTAATTTCTTTTTACAGTTTTTAATTGTGACGTTTCATTTAAACTAATAAAACATGACAGTTTTCCTCTTTGATGTTTGACTCAGGAAATAACTGTAGTTCATTCTGTTAGGGGTGTCACGTCCTGAATATGCTGTGTTTTTGTTTAGTCAAATCAGTGAGGCAGACTGTAATTTTAAAAAAACAGGGTTTGGAAAATATTCTGCATTGTGTCTCTTGTGCAATTTAATGTACGGAAAATAAGATCAAGACTATGGGGGCATTCACTCAGAATGAATTGCTGCTGATAGTGCGCATCATTTGCCCCCGCTATCTGCCCCGTCTCATGGTCCGATTCACAAAGCAAACTGCACTGATGATATGAGAGGAGGGGGCAGCTCTTTTAACAGTTTATTGTAAAGTCCTGCGAGTGCTCGGGGAATGAGGCGGAGTCTGTTTGTGTCATTGGCAGGTTTAGGTCCGAACAATCCTTTAGTGAATTCCCCCCGAGAGTCTGTTAACACGTTCTGTCTTTGAGATGAATGTTAATGTGCAGAAAAAGAAAGAAAACCTGACTTTCACGGTGTTCATTAAAAACTCGTGACCATGATGACAAGCGTGTCCTACCTGTCATGTGAACCTTGTCAGTTCAGTCTGTGCTGCTACAGATTATCACCACAGGGTGGCGCAGCAGGATGAACACTCAGACATTAAAACATATACTGTCCGACACGATGAAGACTGCTGCCTCCTTAGCCCTCATGATGAAGGTCATCAGATCAGTGTGTGTGTGTGTGTGTGTGTGTGTGTGTGTGTGTGTGTGTGAGGCGGACCTGGTTAATCTCCCTGTCAGAGTGTCAGCTGATCCTCTTTAATCCACACTGAGCTCCACTGGCTGTGGGTCAGAGTTAATGTAAGTGGCTTTATCTGTTTACAGCTTCAGTGTGATGATGAACGAAACACTCGGAGCACAGAGGAGCTTTTAGCTGCAGTAGGCTGATCATACTGTTCTGTGTCTGCTGGATAACACAGAGCTAACATGTTAGCCACATCGCTACAGCAGGCCGAGTACAGCACGAACATCAGGACTAAATTCTGTCAGCATGTGAATACGTTTTAACCTGTCCTTGAAACAGATGGAATCAGACACACTGAAGATAACCAGACTTTTTTATGAGTTCAAACTTTGTCATCTGGTAGATTTAAATCATGCCTCAGCCTCTCTGCCTCGCTCTGTGAGCGGCTCTGTGGCCCCGCCTGACTCCGGGGGCTTCCTCCGACCCGAGGATCAGCTCGAGGAAGTGGTCCATGTCCGCCCACGTCTTTCCCACGCAGCCCCTCTTTGGTCCGCCTGGGTCAGTGTGGGTCAGCGCCCCTCTGCCAGCTGCCATCACTCACGGATGAATCCACAAAGGAAGACAGCGAACACGCTGAGAGTCCAACACGTGTCCTTCAGATGTTAGCGCTCGCACACGCTCAGATATTTACTGCAGAGGCCCAGAGATAATGCTCAGCAGAAAATGAGCCTCAGCACAGGCGGACTTCATCCTGCAGCTCCAGCATATCAATGACCTGGATGGCCTTCATGTAGTTTAGTGAACAGAGAACTGCAGAAGCTTTCCTTCATCTTATTTCCTGAGTTATGTTTCATGCTCTACAAGTGCATCATACACAGGCAGCAGTGTTGGATCTTAAAGCCAGTCTAACTCTCTCACAGAGAGAACAGAAGTTATGGCTGTAACTCTGGATCTATGACACCAATCGATGACTCACCACGACCTTCACCTTGAATCCTCCTTATCATGGAATCATAAAACTCCTGTGACTGACCTCAGGAGGCTCAGGAGAGCTGTGGTCATTAAGACAAGCCTCCTCAGGCTCTGAGATGTATCAGACCTTTCTGATGCATTTCTTAAGGGAAAGCTGCAAACAGCTTCAGCAGCCCCGACCCTGACAAGCTTCCTGTGGGTGTCCTTTCAGAGTAAGAGCACGGCTGATAATCTTTCTGACCCCTTGGTGAGCTTAGCACTTGAGCTTGTGAATCCTGCACTCTGCTCTTTGGACCAGGACGCCTGGTGTGGATGCTGACAGTCTCTGTTCGATACCTGGAGTCACCTGCTGTGCTGAACGTGAGATGATCCCATTCACTGAGGTCTTACGTTTACATGAAGGAGGTCTGTGCCTGTCAGTGTGTCTGTGAGCCAGCATGGTGGATGACATGATGACATGAAGACCTGGAGTAAGGATGGGTCATAAGGTCAGAGTGAGTCAGAAGATGATCATCAACGTTGGTGCTCTCTGTAAATACTCTCAACAAAAAGCCAGAGCCTTCCCTGACTGAGAACCCCTGCCACAAAGCGGTCAGTTTGCGTCACACGTCAGGGCAGCCATGGTCTGTTCAGCTGCTCTCATATCAGCCAGCCCAGTCGCAGAGCCATGTTGGGGCCTTGTCAGCTTCTCACAGCCTGCGTGGCATTGTGTTACACTGCCAGGGCTGTTAGACACCTACCAAGCATCTGTAAGTAATCTGCAGCTACTGGAAATGACTGCAGTCTGCTGCTTCTTCACAGCAGTTCAACCTGAGTGCAGACTGTGATCAGGACCAGGGACGCCCACACATTTTAAGAATACCCAGACTGGGAGGGTGGAGGCTGAGCGGCTGTGCACCGTGCAGACTGCTACACCCATATAACTCTATGGATGGAGCTCAGTAAAGCACCACGTCAGGTTTTAGTGTCACACATCAAACGTTCCACTAACAGACCATGAGGCACTGCAGATGGAGAGCGCAGCGGTCCAACCAGCTGGACGAACACAAACATGCCAACGCGCTCACTGATATTTAAATGAATGATGATAAAATAATAAAAGTTTCCACAGTTAGAAACCCTCGAACACATCATCACAAACAGTAAAGCAGAGTGTGGTCTGCTCCCTCTCCTCTGATGGTCTCAGTAATGAGTTGTGAAGCTTCACAAGCCTCCAGCATGATGAGGCTGCAGATAAAGAAGTCCTTCAGACCTCCACCTATCCCCTCAGAGACCTCCTGTCAGGGAGCAGCAGAGGAAGGTCAGCAGGTCTCCCAGCAGGTCTCCCGCAGGCTCAGCATTGGCTGAACAGAAAAACAGCCTGCAGCCCGTCACGCTCAGAGGGTCTTTATGGAGCCGAAAAACAGGAGCCGAGCAGCTCTCAGGTCTGAAGCTGCACAGAGGAAGTCATGAAGATGATCCCTCGGGATCTGACGGAGAGGAACCTGAGGAGGTCAAGGTGAAGTGGTCGAGGTGAGAGAGGGAGAGTGAGACAAGGTGGAATGAACTTACCTTCATTTATCCAGAACCTTCTCTTCACTGTACAGTTACCCACATTCACAACATGTCAGGAAACCTCTGAGCAGCTCCTGGATCAAAACTCAAACACACAGCCTCTGAGCCTGCCATTGGCTGTTACACGTCAGGTGAGTGAGTCTGTAACTTCTTATAAATACCTGCCATTCTTAATTGATGATTGTTACGCCTGGCTCAGTGACTTAAACAGAATGCAATTTATTAAATAAAGTCAATCATAATAAGGTGTGAAAATGAGAATCTGTGGTGTCTGAGGGTGTATGGATGGAAATGTAAAGCAGAGGTGCATGCTGTCAACAAACAACAAACAACAAACAACAAACAAGAAAACACTAAATAACAACATAACGTGGTGGACGGTGAAGAAACCAGCAACAGCAGCGCAGCCCACAATGGTGCTGTCACCACCAACACCGGCCAGGTGTCCCCAGTCAGTGCAATCAACACAAGCGGCGCGCATGCAGCCAAAGAGCTGTTTCTACTTCAGCTGCTTCTGAGAGCTTCACCACAGTGCAACACTCGCAGAGCGTGAGAGAGGGAGTCAGGCTTCAGATACCTGGCCGTGTGTTACGTCAGCGTTGTTGTATAAAACTCGTCATCAGGTTGTGAACATACACAGACACTGAGGTGTGTGAGACGTGACCTCACTGACTCACATCTGAAGGTCAAAGTTCACTGGACATGAAGTCACAAAGAACAGAGGAGGTCAGAGAGGTCAGAATGACTGAACAAGATAAGATCGACTTTATTGATTATTGTTGACTTTATTGAAACTTGTTATAACAGCTCAAGGTGAAGGACGGGGTGAAACAAGTGATGGATAAAAAAAAAAATACAATATTGATAATAAATAAATACACTATGTGCACCTTTCACTTATTGTGGTGATGTTTTGTACAGAGGTCAAAAACACACACGGTAAGTCTGTGTACCAAAGTCTGACATATTATAATAACATGTTACAGTAGATATGCAGAGATAGACAAACAGTGCAGTAGCTGCCATGTAGTGACTGGTGGGTGAGTTACAGAGTGTTGTGATCAGACAGCGATGCTGATGTTAAAGAGTCTGACTGCAGATGGGATGAAGGACCTGTGGTAGCGCTCCTTCTTGCAGGGTGGGTGTCTCAGTCTGCTGCTGATGGAGCTGCTTAAGGCCCCCACAGTCTCACGCAAGGGGTGAGAGGGGGTGTCAGCTAACATCCTCCTCTCACCCACCTCCTCTGAGGAGTCCAGAGGACAGTCCAGGACAGACCCGGCCCTCCTGACAGTCTGCTCAGTCTCTTCTGCTGCATAGAAGACTGCAGACGTCCTTCACAGAGTCCTGCACACCCCGAAGGACCTCCGTCTCCTCAGCAGGTGCAGATGACTTTGCTGGCAGGTTGGTGGTCTGATGCGTGGGGGGAGGAGTGGGAGCAGAGTTCCTCGATTTTCTTTTTTAATTCCTCCTGCACCCTCCTCAGCTCCTCTCTTTCCTCAGATCTAAAAACCCTCTTCTCCTCAATCAGCAGGGCCTTTAGTTCAGGGGTCACCCAGGGTTTTTTTACTGGAGAAACACCATACTTTCCTGGTGGGCACAGTGTTCTCTCCACCTAAAATCCTCCCACTGCTGCCTTGACATTATGCCAACAGATTTTTTCCAAAAGGTCTCAAAAGTCATGGCATCAGATCTGATACAGATTGTGAACTTGTCTCTTCTCTCAGGTGTCTTCCCACAGGCCCTGAACACAGCAGTCATCAAGCCACTGTTAAAAAAGAACAACCTAGACAAGTCACAGATAAAGAACTATAGGCCTATATCCAATCTACCATTTTCAAGATAATCGAAAAGGCAGTCTTTCAACAGTTGAACCACTTTTTGACAGTGAACAAATGCTTTGATGTCTTCCAGTCAGGCTTTCGACCACACCACAGCTCTGAGACGGCTCTTGTCAAAGTGATTAATGACATCCGCTTAAACGCAGACAGTGGCAGAGTTTCAGTCTTAGTACTACTCGATCTTAGTGCTGCATTCGACACAGTCGATCATAAGATATTAGTCGACCGTCTGGAAAACTGGGTTGGACTTTCTGGCACAGTACTAAACTGGTTTTGTTCTTATTTAAAGGACAGGGACTACTTTCTGTCTATAGGTAACTTTACATCTGAGCAGACAAAGATTTCATGTGGAGTTCCCCAAGGCTCCATTCTTGGGCCTCTTCTGTTTAACATCTACATGCTTCCACTGGCTCAGATTATGGAAAACAACAAAATCAGCTACCATAACTATGCAGACGACACACAGATCTACATCACAATGTCACCAGGGGACCATGGCCCCATACAAGCCCTAGTTAAATGTATTGAACAAATCAATGAGTGGATGTGCCATAATGTTCTTCAGTTGAACAAAGACCACACTGAGGTAGTTGTTTTTGGAGCTAAGGAGGAGCGATTAAAAGTCACCGCACAGCTTCAGTCATTAGTGTTGAACAACACTGACCAAGCCAGAAATCTGGGTGTAGTCATGGACTCAGACCTGAACTTTCAAAGCCACATTAAAACAATTACAAAGTTGGCCAAATATCACCTCAAGAATATATCCAGGATTAAAGGACTTGTGTCTCAGCAGGATCTAGAAAAACTGGTCCATGCATTTATCTTCAGTCGACCCGATTACTGTAACAGTGTCTTTACAGGTCTCCCTAAAAAATCAGTCAGACAACTGCAGCTGATTCAGAACGCTGCTGCTCGAGTCCTCACTAAGACCAGGACAGTAGATCACATCACTCCAGCTCTGAGGTCTTTACAGTCGCTCCCTGTCTGTCAGAGAATAAACTTCAAAATACTACTGCTGGTTTACAAAGCGCTGAACGGTCAAGGGCCAAAATACATTTGTGATCTGCTGACACAGTACGAACCATCCAGACCCCTCAGGTCGTCAGGGACAGGTCTGCTTTCTGTCCCCAGAGTCAGAACCAAACATGGAGCAGCAGCGTTCAGTTTTTATGCTCCGTATATCTGGAACAAACTCCCAGAAACATGCAGGTCTGCTGAAACGCTCACTTCTTTTAAATCAAGCCTGAAGAATCACCTGTTCACAGCTGCCTTTTATTAAACTATTTTAATACTTTTATTTTAATAACTGTTCTAATTATTTATATCTGCACTGTAGCTTTAACTCTTATTTTTACTCTTATTGTTTTTTATATTTTGGCTTCTGTTTTAGCTGTTTTTAGTTTATCTTCACTTTGCTTTTTAATGTCCTGTTTATGATGTGTTTCTTTGCTTTTGTTCTGTATAAAGCACTTTGGATTGTCTTGTTGCTGAAATGTGCTATAGAAATAAACTTGCCTTGCCTTTTATGGAAAGCTGTGCTGCCCTCTTTGCTGACTGAACAACTCTAGAAGGTTTCAATATTGAAAAGGTCTCTATTGAAAAAGTGCAGATCCCGAGTTATCTGGCTGGATCAACAATTTACATTTCAATCCCACATTGATTTACTGACCTCAGAATGATGTATCCAGAAACAGACTGAATGTCCCCATGCTCTGCAGGAAGCGGATAGTTGAAGCCATCTTCTGGTCCGTCTTGGACTACGGAGACGTTATCTATAGACACACCTCTCCCTCTACTCTTTAACCAGTTTATCATTCTGCCCTGAGATTTATCAGCGGTGACAGCTGCTCCACTCATCATGGCATCCAGTGTCATTGACAGTTAGACGTGACAGGCATTGGCTAAATCGGCCTTCAAACATTACTTCTTTATTAAACCGGTCTGATAGTCATTATGAGACTCGCTCCAGTGATTGGCTAATACTTGACATTCCATGAGCAAACACAAGAACTGGGAAAACATCATTTACCTTTTGTGCTGCACACACCTGGAACACCTTACAGCACACATTAAAACTCAATACAGTGGTTACCTTAGGTCACTTTAGAAACACGATTACGAATGACTCCGCCCATGAATGTACCTGTTTTTAAGTGAACTCTGCTCTCTCTACTTGTTTCATTTTCTGTTACCTAAAGTTATTGTTGTCCTTGTTGTTATATTGTTTTTGTTTCTTTGTTTCTTTGTTGTTTATTTTGTGCGTTTCGTTTGTTGTATTTTAATTGTGCTCTCGATGTCATTGAAAATGAGCGCATGCCCTCCATGATCTCAGCCATCTCAGCGCTAACTGTTAGCAATCTAACTTCACTTTTAACAGGTTTCCTTTGAAACAAGCCTCACATGCAGAGTGCTTGGTAACATTTGCCCCGTGGGGCTATAAAGAATGAAGTTACCCAGAGTCTGCTGAGAACGTGGGTTAAATGCTACAACCCAACTTCAGCAGTTTTTCAACAAATTGAAAGTGAATCACACGTCATGTGTGTACATGGAAGCTAACTGCCCTGTAGCTCATCTGGGCTGGGCATCTATTGATGCAGGATGCTACACTGACATCAGAGCACAAACCCAAGGACATATGTTGTTGTTGCTCTCTTTGCCCGTCTCTATCCTGCATCTCCTTCTATCCCATTTTCGGCCCATCCAGTCGAGGCAGATGGCTGTTCAACATGAGTCTGGTTCTGCTCGAGGTTTCTGCCTGTTAAAAGGAAGTTTTTCCTTGCCAATGTGCCGAATTGCTAAGTGCTACTCATGGTGATTCATGTTGGGCCTCTCTTTAAATAACATAACAAAGAGTCGGTCTAGACCTGCTCTTTCTGTAAAGTGTCTCGAGATAACTCTGGTTATGATTTGGCGCTATACAAATAAAATTTGATTTGATTTGATTTGAGACCCGTCTGACTTTGTTTGTTGTAGGACATAATTCAGTCTGAATGTCAACATGTTTTAGCAGTCTTTAGTTGTTCATATTTCCATTATAATGTTCTGATGGTCAATTTGAGAATTTGTCAACAGAAGTCATTTGAAACGCTGCAGGAAGTCTAGTCACGGTCGTGGCCGTGGGGGCAGAACAGCTAGAATCGAAGAGTATCGTTGTAAATCAGTGATCACTAAGAAATAAAAAATCATCTGTTTGAAGTTACAATCAGGCGTGAGCTCGCTGTAGGTTTATCTGGGAGTTAAAGCCAAAATAAGGATAATAAACAACTTTGTTGGTTACAGTTTTGCTAGCTTATCCAAAAACTGACGACATAGAGCATCACAGTTTGTTGTGTATGAGGCTGTGTAGCTGCAGACCGGTCTGGGTGCCCATTCTGACCCCTGTCCGCGGCTGAAAGCGCCTACTGTGGACTCATGAGCATCAGAAGTGGACCACGGAGCGATGGAAAAAGGCGGCCTGGTCTGATGAGTCATGTTTTCTTTAACATCATGTGATGGCCAGGTGCGTGTGTGTCTCTTACCTGGGAAAGACATGGCACCAGGATGCATTATGGGTAAGAAGCTGAGCCGGTGTGATGCTTTGGGCGATGTTCTGCTGGGAAACCTTGGGTCCTGCCGTTCATATGGATCTTACTTTGACACATACAAAGTCCATGGAGGCCCCACCTCGCAGCTTACAGGACTTAAAGGATCTGCTGCCAACATGTTGATGTCAGATACCTCAGCACACCTTCAGAGGTCTAGTGGTGTCCATGCCTCGACGGGCCAGGGCGCTTAGACTGTGTGCTCTGTGTGTGTGTGTGTGTGTGTGCTGTGCTCCACCTGAACTATAAGCGTGAGTTTCATGTACGCGACTACAGGACAAATCATGGCTGGCGATCCAGATCGCTAACGTTAGCCCTTAGCCCTGTTATCTATAGTTATTGCTATTGGCAGTGCTGCTAGCGTTCAGCCAGAGAGGAGCTACATGTTTTTATTTGGCTCTGGAGAAACATCGATCATCAGTTCATTTTATTCTGTTCAGGGAGAAGACGATGTGGACAAACTTGTGCTCTTCAGCGAAGCGCTGTGCTGCTGCCGCTGGATGAGATGTGTCAGATTCTCCTGAATGGGTTTCTTTTTGTGACGTGTCATTTTATCACAGCTATCAACTACCATCATTATTAATGATATTGATAAATGTGTGTCTTGTTTTTAATATATTGGTTACTTGTTGGAGAGCTGTGTTAAACAGATGGACATAAATAAATGGACTGTGGCATGAAACAATTACAGCATTTTATATTTATGATGTATTGTTTTGATTTTGTGGAAATACGTTCAGTATAATATTAGTTGTTACTCAAATTCATGCCGTTATTTATTATTTCTCCCCAACCAGCGTTGAGCTGCACGTTTTATGATGTCATCATTGGCGTCCGGCGAGACGGTGAGTAGTGGATTTTTTATTGTGCCAATGAGTTCACTATATAGTCCACTAATCAATTCACCCTGTAGAGAGTAGTGAATAAGTATGTGACTTCGGACACGTGTGATGTCTCTGACTCCCTGCAGTGATGATACACAGCTCAGCTCAGGTGTGTGTTTGCAGGTGTGTGTTTGTGTGCTGTGTGTCTCTCCAACTCTCAGTGATCTGATCACATTGACTGATGAGCTGACGGAGATCTGATCCAAAACGTCCTGCAGCAGATTATTCAGGGTGACCTCTCCCTGTGCAGGTAATCAGACCGTTGCTTTGACTTACTGCCCCTGATAAAGGAGCTCCGCCCCCCTGTAACCTTTGACCTGTAAGTCAGGGGTCATAGCTGGGGTCAGGGGCCACTTTCACCCTGAGAGAGAAACATGAAAGGACTCCTGCTGTGGTCGTTACAAGTTGTTCACTGTAAGACTTTAAACCTGTCAGTACTGAAGTGTGAAGAGGTGAGAGGCATGCTGGGAAAGCAGGGTGTGAGGTGGAGATGTAACCTGTGACGTTCGCTGTGTTCGAAATGCCGTACAACATACTACATGCTACATACTACATACTATATACTACATACTAGGGATGCACCGATACAGATACCAGTATCAGGTATTAAGTATTAAGTTTCCCTATCGGTACTCGGTATCGGCAAGTACCCAAATGTAAGTACTGATGTATGGTCTAATGTAAGGTCTGAAAAAAAGTGGTGCATCTTTAGGCACCACTACATACTACATACTATACTCTATATACTACATGCAACATACTACCTACTATATACTAAATTCTATACTCTATATACTACTTAGTATATACTACATGCAACATACTGCATACTGGCTATGTCACCAGGAGCAATTCGGGGTTCAGTGTCTTGCCCAAGGACATAGCTAGGGATTGAACCTCCGACCTTCCGTTTGAAAGATGACCGACTCTACCACTAAGCCACAGCCACCCCCTACTACATACTTCATACTGCATACTGCGTTGAGTGGTAGTCTGTAGTATGGAGGAGCTTTTCAAATTCATTTTGCAGTATGTACAGCAGGCAGAAATAAACAATAACCACCGCTTCTTTAGCTATAGCGCCCCCTTTCTGCTGCAATGCTGCTGCTGTCCATCATTTCAACTGCCGCTGTGACGTTCCAGCGCTCTGCATTGTGGGATACAGTAGTTGAGGTACACTGGTCTGCTGCATACTGGAGATTTTGTACGAATCAGTACGACATATACGACATATATATCAGTACGACGGGTATTTTTGGCATCCTGCACATTTAGCTTTTGTTTGCATACTACAGACTACATTTAGGTATAGCATTTCGGACACTGCAAGTGTTCCTCTGTGTGCTTAACTCATCTCAGCTGCTGTCTGATCACTCTGTGTCTCTGAGGTCAGATCTCACTGATGTCCCAGAATCCTTCAGGACGTTCTGACGGACCTCTGTGACACAGCTCTCTGCACTCGCCTGTCAGCACGTACCAGCAGACTCATTAGGCCGTTAAATGAGCGATTATATAAGTAATGAGGTTACACGCTCAGCTTCACACCATGAAGCACAGACACACAGAGGGACACCTGCTGACGTCACCTGGATCCTTGTACGAGCAGGAGCACGGCCTACGTGTCCTCTGGTGGAGACGCAGTCAGTTGGTCCCGGACTGTCCCGGTTTAGAGCTCAGAGGACAAACTGTGTCAGAGGTTTGTGTGACAGAAGACGTGTGGCGGCAAAGAGGCGAGGCTGGCTCATGAGCATATTCAGAAGATCTCCATTGTACAAAAATGATCACATGAACATGTTGATGTAAATTAAATCAAATAAAACAAATATATCCGGATGAGGTGTGCAGCTCAAATGTGCACCTTTTTCACAGATCAGTGAGACTCCTGCAGCGGCCAGGTGGGGGCGCTGCAACAAGCAGGATTACTTTGCTAACCTCTGTGTTGTATTCTTCTGAACACTCTCATGGAGGACTGACTCATCGTTCTCTCACCTCGTCTCTGATGAAACCTTCAAACCTTTGATTATTAGCTGTGCTGGGATCCTTGTTTTACTGACACCTGAACACCATGACGGAGTGAGAACATCTCTGAGGAGAGCACGTCCCTCTTGTTGCATCACAATCGATTGCCTCTGACCTCATCACTTCCTGTCATGGTTCCAGTGTGTTCTTCTTCCGTACATAATTAATAATTAATATTAATTAATTATATTAATCCATTGATCCATGGTCTCTTTTCATCTGTCTGTAATAAAAAACCTCTCGAAGCCTTCACACGAACATGATGAATCAATGATGATAAGAGACAGTCATGGATGATATTAACTCTTATTAATAATTAACTATTTTTAACTATAATTCATAATACACTATTAGTGTGATACCGTGTTGGTGTGATACCTCAGCACACCTTCAGAGGTCGAGTGGAGTCCATGCCTAGACGGGTCAGATGTATATATACAAAATATTAGGCAGGTCGTGATAATGTCGGCTGATCAGAAAGCTAACATTAGCTTAGCTATAAAATCAACATTTGTTAGGAGATTACAAATGTTTCATAATAACATGTTCATATGCAGCAAAGTTCGAAGTCCTGGGGGGGTCTGCTGTCCGGGCAGAGGTCTACAGCCGAGTGCACCAGCTGGGTGTAAAATCTCTTATGTTCGACTTCTCGATTGGAATTTACACCGAATGCACCGAGTCTAACTGACCCCGGTCGTAGCTGCGTCTTCGTGAACACACGGAAAGTGTTGACTGTTACTAAGCAACACACGTCTCCACTCGCTAACTTCCCTCATCAAATGATCGACCGGAGATATGGATAACAAAACAAGTAAAGACAAATACATTTTACGGAGAGTGAAACAAGGAAACATAAATAATCAAGCATGCCGGGTCTGAAGTACATTTATGGATTGTACTCAAACAGCGCTTTTCTAGTCTTGTAACCACTCAAAGCTGCTTTTACACCACATGTCACATTCACCCATTCACACACACATTCACACACTGATGGCAGAGGCTGCTTTGTAAAGTGCCCAACTGTCACTCAGTCATCACATATCACCGGGCGCAGTTTGGGGTTCAGTGTCTTGCCCAAGGACATTTCGACATGTAGCCTGAGGGAGCTGGGGATCGAACCGCCGATCTTCTGATTGAAAGACGACCAATTGAAACACGGCCACAGCCGCCCCTCTCCCTCATGTCTCCCTCTGTGTTCTAAAAGGCCCTACTGGCACCTGATCTCCATCAGCACCTGCAGGGAGGGGACAGCGCCGCCTTCCTGTCCCACACGTTCTGCAGCTGAGGGGAGAGCTCTTTGATTCAAACAGGAACAAAAAGGAAACCTTTCGATCAGCTTACTGTCCGATCACAGATGACTCTCTCTCGTTTTAATGCCCTTTTATTTGTCCTGTAAAACAACGAGACACGCTGCCACGGTGTTGTTCTTTATGGTTTTGTGACCGTTTGTTTCACCGTGGATTTAAGTCTGACTTTCTAAGCCTACGCCTTCTCCATCCTAGGCGTAAAAGATACATCCGGGTGCAACACAAACTGGGCTTCAGTCTAACTGGTGCACAGGGTGTAATTTAAAGTCTGTCGTAACCTTCAGCTCTAAGTCGGACGTAACGTTACACCCAGGCGTACGTCCAGCTGGTGCACTCGGCTCCTGAAGCTCAGCCAACACTCTGCAGGTTGGGACGTCCTGAAAACCTGTCTGTCTCTCTGCTCTGTCTGTCTGTCTGTCTGTCTCTCTGCTCTCTGTCTGTCTGTCTGTCTTTCTGATCTGTCTGTCTGTCTGTCTGCTCTCTGTCTGTCTGTCTCCCTGCTCTGCTCTGCTCTGCTCTGTCTGTCTGTCTGCTCTGTCTGTCTGTCTGTCTGTCTGTCTGCTCTCTGTCTGTCTGCTCTGCTCTGCTCTGCCTGTCTGTCTCTCTGCTCTGTCTGTCTGTCTCTCTGCTCTCTGCCTGTCTCTCTGCAGAGGGTTGAAACAGCGGCGCTCTGACAGCCAGGTTTGTTCACGATGTACCCCTCTGTGTGGGAAAGACGAGGTGTGTCTCTGGGACGCATGGACAGAGAGTTTACTACGTCCTTTTAGATTGGAATGCTCAGAGACGCAGGACGCGTACCTGGAAACACGATTTAATGTTTTAGGAGAGGAGGTGTTTTTTCTGCAGTGTCGTCTGCATGAGCTCGACATCATGCACCAATCACTGATCAGCAATGACCTGATACAGAGCAGGATCCTGTTCTGTCCAGAGAAAGCTGCTCTGGATCTCCAGGATAGTTTCCACATGGTGTGACCTAGTGTTTGATTTAGCCCTGCCCACAGATCACCTGTCTGATGCATTAAAATGATCCTCTGACTGAATCCTTTAGCTGCTATGTCAAACTAGCTCACGGTCTGTGGCTCCTCCTGTTTACACCTGTTCAGGTACCACAGCCTGTTAGACACCTCAGTGATTAGATGAACAGGGACTCTGTGATGTTGTAGTTGATTTGTTGACCAGGAGGAGGCGCTGTGGAGCTGCTGACTGTCTCAGTCTGGGAACACAGAGCAGCAGCTGATCAACAACCCAACAGACCAGCTCCACTCACACACACAAACCCACACACACACACACACACACACACACACACGCACACAAACACACACACACACACACACACACACACACACACACACACACACACACACACACACACACAGCTGATCTGGGATCAGTCATGATGAGAGGAGAGTCTGAGTCCGGCTGTTACTGTAAACGTTTCAGTTATCTTGTTTTAAACATAAATAAAAAACTCTGAATGTAGAAACATGAAGAAAATCTTTCCGCCTGCAGAACTTCTTTGAACTGTTCATGAGCAGAGAGAAAGTGTTTGATGTTTCTCATCTGTCTTTAGAGGCTTTATATCCCTGAAATCAGGACAACACGCTGACCACCTGCAGCCTGTGTGTCCACCTGTGTGCTGTTTTCATCCCTACAGTCCAACACAGCTCCAACAGGTCCGTGGAGACGACATGACGGACAGCAGTGTTCGCGTCACGCAACTCGAGCTATCAGTGTTCATGTGACTCGAGCTGTCAGTGTTCTCATCAGATGAATTAACAGGCTCGTCAGCTTCATCCTTCAGTGCTGTTATTAATGAACCAGCTTTTATCAATGAAACTGCAGAGACACGAGCTGACGTGGACAGCTGCTCAGAGAGAGAGAGTGTGTGTGTGTGTGTTTGTGTGTGTGTGTGTGTGTGTAACCCTGAAGATGGCTGAAATGAGGTCGTGGGGTCACATGAGGACATGAAGAAAGGGTGTGTGTCTGATTGGGGGCGTGTCAGAATGACCGCACACTCATTGGGCGGTGTGGGCATGTCACACAGAGGCTCCGCCCCCTGTGGTGACTCACTGTGTTTGAAGAGGAACAGTGTTTGAGCTCAGAGTGAGTGACAGGAACATGAACCTCAGGAGGAACCTACACACATACACACACACACACACACGCAAGCACACGCACATACGCACGCACACACACACACACACACACACACACTCACGCACACACATGCGCGCGCACACACACACACACACAGACACACTAACGTGTTGTTGTGGTCCGAGAGTAGCTGGAAGCGGCTGCACCCGTTCTTCAGGTGAACTCTGACCTCTGACCGTCTTTGACACAAACAGCGGGCCGATGAATCGATCCTTGTTTCAGGTCCTTTCCATCAGGACTTGTGACCCTGCCGGGCTGCACTGTGTGTCTCTGCTTCATGATGTATGGTTCTGTTCAGTAGAGCTCAGCAGCTGCTTAGGTGATGTTGGTTAATCATTTAAAGAGACAGTAACATGAGCGTGTAGTGAGATGCTCTGTGAGGACCATAATGTGATCCACACTGAGGAAGTGGACAGATAGTCAGGACATGTTTGACAGATGATGAGTTGTCCTGAATTCTCTGGTCTTCACTCTGGCATGGCTTCTAGGTGATGTCAACATGTTCAGGGCTGTCAGGTGTTCTGCACCTGTTAACAATCCACAGACTACTTAACTTTAAACTTAAGAGATAAATAAAGGTTTTATAAATAAACAGTAAAAATGCTGCGACCTGCATGAAAAGGACCATCATGTTACAGAACTAGAACACCATGTGAGACTCTCCTCACTTATTAACAATTCAAACACTGTGCACAGAGATTAACATTCTGACACATGCAGGTCCTGCTGCTGAGTGGTCAAACTCATACAGTTGATTTCATGGAGGAAAGCAGTGATGAATGATTGACAGAGTCAGAGAGGACGTCTGCAGGCTGAAGGAAAGGAAACGTCCATCACTGAGGAATCTGAAGCTATTTACAGCCTGGTGTTGGTGCTGAAATCCCTCAAACTGACCGAACAAAAGACACAGGAAGTAGGTTTGTGAGGCCGCAGCACATTATGGAGCTGCCAGCATACACAGTGTATTTCAGCTGCACACAGACCTGCAGTTCGGAGGTCGTTTGTCACGCTCCGGGTGGAAAAAAAGAACATTTCCTCCCTGAAATAGTCTGTTTGGAGCGACAGTCGGCTAACTGTATGGCCTTAAAACGCTGCTTTAATGCTGAGCACGCTCGCTCTGCACGCCTGTAATTGCATGTAAAAAGCTGCTCACACACAGTAATGTGACATGTTCCACATTTATCCGAGCAGGCGTCTCTGCAGCGTCTCTGAGGCCGCCCAGCGATGTGGATCACTGTGTTCACCTCCCTGTCATTACACTAACAGGCATCTCCCTCAAATACATGCTTTCACTTTCCTTGTTATAAAACACGCTGCCCACGCAAATACAAGAGACACATTTAGACTTAACTACATGGTTAGCATCATTGTCCTATTTTAGCCTCTGTGAGCCTGCAGAGACGCATCGTAGACACACACAGGAGGGTTCAAACAGACCTCTATGAGCCACAGTCTGCTGCATTAATGCCTCTCTACTACAGCTCTTTTCATCCAGATCGTATCACAGCACGAGAGTACATGAGGGCAGGAGACTGTAAAAAGACAGGACCAAAAGATAATGATGGTAACATTAACGGCATTAACAGTAATAACCAAACACAACAAGAAGACTCAAAGTGTTCAGTGACTGCAGAATAAATGTTTAAGACATTCAAAGAGTTTGGTACTTGGCTGAAACCCTGAGAAGAAGAAAGATGATATAAAGCACTGTGACTTAGTTGTGTTTGAACCTTGTTTATAAATAGGCGGTTTGGTCTTGAATGTCTTAAATGAGTCGAGGACATTCATCATCATCACTCTCACAGAGTAAAACACAGCTAGAGTATCCATAAAACATGATACGTCCATGAAGTACTTCCATGAATCCAAACTACTGTGGGAGGTGCAGAGAGTCGAAGTTGAATTGTTTATCTTCTAGCTTTATAAATATACAAAACGGTGTCCCACAAGGGTCCATATTGGGTCTTTTTATCTATAATTTATATCAATAACTTGTGTTAATGATAGAAAATGTCACTTTTATGCAGATGACACCTTCATACATACTTCTGCATCATCCTAAGTGAGTGAGTTTGAACTACAAGCTGCTTTGAATGTTTGTGGACTGAGACTAAAAGATAAAACAAACATGTCTCTTTGAGGACGATAGTCGAGCATGTTAATACAGCTCTTGTTTTAACCAATAAGGTGAAGGTAATACTTCAGTTTCTCCAAGAAAACTTTTCAGATGTTAAAAAGGCTGACAGTCTTTATGTTGATCTGAACATGTTGGATTCAGACCATGCTGCAGCTCAGGTTTCTGCACGTTATGAAACTGTTGGAAAGTGTTCCTTCTAAAAGTGTAGTCTTAAACATCAGTACATCTTTCTTTATCAATCAATCAATCAATCAATCAATCAAATTTTATTTGTATAGCGCCAAATCGTAACCAGAGTTATCTCGAGACACTTTACAGAAACAGCAGGTCTAGACCGACTCTTTGTTATGTTATTTAAAGAGAGGCCCAACATGAATCACCATGAGTAGCACTTAGCAATATTCGGCACATTGGCAAGGAAACATCAGGCCAAACCACATGACATCTCATTTATGTCCTCTGCTGACTCGTGGTCACATGATGTTCATGGTGCTGTCTTTGGTGGCTTTAATTACAGTTTCTGTGAGTTCTTGCTCTGAGCTTTGGAGTCACATTAAACTCTTGTTTTACACTCACATGACATTATAAAAACAGGATCAAAGATTATCTGAGCAGTGAATGCACGTCTTGTTCCTGAGCATGGCTAAACCATTGTACTTTATGTGAAACATTTGATGCTGCTGTCTGAGAGGTTTACTTTCCCAGTAGAGATATTTCTCCTAAATCAAATTTTGGTCTGAAGGCAGCTAACATGTTTTTGAATCAATCCCGGCTGACCTTTATGTTCCAGGTTTAAGCAGTTTTATGAGGACACTCCTGCAGACTGAGACATTCCTGTCCTGTTACAGTCTGTGGTTAGTGCTCCTGTGGACCTCATGGACCGTCACACACTGTTAAACTTTAGCTCCACTTTCTGCCCTCTCTTACATAACCCTGAGGCAGCATGTGGACAAACCCCCCTCTGAGGCTGCTGGAGGCCAGGTCTGTAACAGACTGTGTCATTGGTTGGCTGCTGATGAAACAGAGCAGACTGGTGGTGAACATGATGGACGAAGCTGTGTGACGAGGTGGGGACGTAGCAGACTTTACAGCACAGCTCAGGTTTAACACGCTGATGGAGTGAAGGGGTGATGGAGTGAAGGTCTGATGGAGTGATGGTTTGATGGAGTGAAGGGGTGATGGAGTGAAGGTCTGATGGAGTGATGGTTTGATGGAGTGAAGGGGTGAGTGAGTGATGGTCTGATGGAGTAAAGGGGTGATGGAGTGATGGTCTGATGGAGTGAAGGGGTGAGTGAGTGATGGTCTGATGGAGTAAAGGGGTGATGGAGTGAAGGGGTGAGGGAGTGAAGGGGTGAGGGAGTGATGGTCTGATGGAGTGAAGGGGTGATGGAGTGATGGTCTGATGGAGTGAAGGGGTGATGGAGTGAAGGGGTGAGGGAGTGATGGTCTGATGGAGTGATGGTCTGATGGAGTGAAGGGGTGATGGAGTGATGGTCTAATGGAGTGAAGGGGTGATGGAGTGAAGGGGTGAGGGAGTGAGGGACTGATGGTCTGATGGAGTGAAGGGGTGATGGAGTGAAGGGGTGAGGGAGTGATGGTCTGATGGAGTGAAGGGGTGATGGAGTGAAGGGGTGAGTGGACTGATGGTCTGATGGAGTGAAGGGGTGATGGAGTGATGGAGTGATGGAGTGATGGAGAGAAGGGGTGATGGAGTGAAAGGGTGAGTGGACTGATGGTCTGATGGAGTGATGGTCTGATGGAGTGATGGAGTGATGGAGAGAAGGGGTGATGGGGTGATGGAGTGACGGAGAGAAGGGGTGATGGAGTGAAGGGGTGATGGAGTGATGGTCTGATGGAGTAAAGGGGTGATGGTCTGATGGAGTGAAGGGGTGATGGAGTGATGGTCTGATGGAGTGAAGGGGTGATGGAGTGATGGTTTGATGGAGTGAAGGGGTGATGGTCTGATGGAGTAAAGGGGCGATGGTCTGATGGAGTGAAGGGGTGATGGAGTGATGGTTTGATGGAGTAAAGGGGTGATGGTCTGATGGAGTAAAGGGGTGATGGAGTGATGGTTTGATGGAGTAAAGGGGTGATGGTCTGATGGAGTAAAGGGGTGATGGAGTGATGGTCTGATGGATAAGGGGTGATGGAGTAAAGGGGTGATGGTCTGATGGAGTGAAGGGGTGATGGAATGATGGTCTGATGGAGTGAAGGGGTGATGGAGTGATGGTTTGATGGAGTAAAGGGGTGATGGTCTGATGGAGTAAAGGGGTGATGGAGTGATGGTCTGATGGAGTGAAGGGGTGATGGAGTGAAGGGGTGAGGGAGTGAGGGACTGATGGTCTGATGGAGTGATGGTCTGATGGAGTGAAGGTCTGATGGAGTGACAGGGTGATGGAGTGATGGTCTGATGGAGTGACAGGGTGATGGAGTGACAGGGTGATGGAGTGAAGGTCTGATGGAGTGATGGATTGATGGAGAGAAGGGGTGATGGAGTGAAGGGGTGATGGGGTGAAGGTCTGATGGAGTGAAGGGGTGATGGAGCAAAGGGGTGATGGAGTGATGGTCTGATTGAGTGAAGGGGTGATGGAGTGAAGGGGTGACCCGGGACGTGTCTTCGTTAGCGTCTGCACATGAAGCCGTCCTCCAGGCAGTCTAAGTGAAGTTGTTGTTGTGACCACATCTCTATAATTATATATAATCAGTATATTTTATTAGAGCGAGGGTAGCAGAGGGAGCACAATACACTGTCCAGATACCAGCGAGGCTACAGAGGATGAGACTGTTTTAGGTGTCTCTTGTGATGTGAGTCGCAGAAATAGAACAAAGATGAAAAGAAAAAGATGAACAAAGTGACGAGGGTGATATAAATGGGTCAAACTAAAACAGGACTTTTGTCCAGGAAATCAGGGTTTGATTCTCGTCTGAAATGAGCAGTCAGTGTTGATTTCTTTAAAACAGTTGTTTTTACTTAAAGGTCCCATATTATACTCCTTTTCAGCAAGTTTTCATCGGTCTCAGAGGTCCCAGAACAGTCAATTTGAAGTCTTTTGCCTAAAAAACCCAGTTTGTTCCTGGACTTCAGCCAGCCTGTAACTCCCTCTACTGAGCTCTACTGAGAATAAGCATTTTCTGTGTCTGTAGCTTTAAATGATAATGAGCTGTGCCTGTCCACGCCCCATTCACGCCCCTCCCATGCGCTAATTCGGTTGCTATTGGCCGGCTCTGCCTTCAGTCAAAGAGGGACAGGCACCTTCCTTCAACACCGACTCTGGTTGGCTATTGTAGGCTGAGAATCAGTGATGGAAGCTCCTATTGGTTCAAATGAAACCTCTATAGAAAGCTAAGAAGCTCGCCTCCACTTTGATAGCAGAACGGAGCGGCACTTCACAGGGAATATGAAGTTATTACAGTAAATACACAGGGAAATGCGACATTTCTGACGGCCGATTAGTAACGACGAACGGCGATCCGTGGATACTTATTGATGGACTAATGCTTTTGGACTAAATACTTTACTGGATTATATCATCTGGACCTTTAGCAATGTACCAGGAGGGAATTTATGAAAATAATCAGTGGAATACAGTGAGCCTTCATCAGTGAGTTACGTCAATTTTGTAAATGTTTGTTTATGTTCTGTTGCTGTTGATTGCACCAGCTGTGGTGATTGGATCTTTTAATGGTTAATATCAATTGAATCTTGAGCTTGATCGTAGCTTTCCAACGATGTGACACATGAGTGGCAACATAAAGTTATCATCGTAGCTGCAGGGCAAATGTTGTAGTAATCGCGATGACGGCCCGCCGGCGGGCCGTAGAGTGGTAAGGGTTTTAACGTAGTATAAGGAAACTATGTTACCAACAGTAACTTACCTTAGGTGCTATGCTAAAACCACATTCAACAGGCTATCACGCTCGGTAGGCCTATACAGTAAAGCAACATAACCTCAGACGAACAGAGCAACTGCCGTGCTTTGCCCGTACCCTCGCCATGTTTATTTTACCGGAGCAGCGTTTGCGAGAGGAATAAAATAGCGCCCGCGAGGAAGTTTCAGGGGGCAGACCAAACATTTATCTGGGGCGGGGGCGCCAACCTGGATGAGGCGTTATTGCCCTTCATGACGTGTAGGGAAAAGATGCAACTTGGCTGTTTCAGCACACATTTTCTGAAAAATGGAGCAAGCAAGAGAGGAGAGACTTTTCTCATTTCGGGGTGGTTTGTAGACAGGCTTGGGGTGCATATTATTGTTAGAAAACCATTCCAAAGTGAATTTTGCATAATATGGGACCTTTAAAGTTAATTCATGTATACATTTTTATGACGTAGCCTAAGTTACGCTAAGTTTGAAAGATTGTTTGTTTGAATTGGTTGCTGTATTTTAAAAGAAACGCCTCCACAGTGGTATTCCAGATGTTCCTTGGTGTTGGTGGAGGGGATCCTCTGAATGAACTAATGAGAGAACCTGTGTTTTCCAGTGGAAACAGCTGATGATCCACATTTGTTCTAAAATTAGAGCATGTAAAGAGGATCCTGAAACAAAGGGGCTTGGTGTCATTCTTCATCGAATCTGATTCTCCTTTTCCATCTTAGTACAGCCTGTGCTCCACCTGCTGCTCCATCACTGTGTACTTTGGCTGCCCGCCGCTGTGGAACAAACAGGACTCTATGTTAATGGAGGCATTAGTCTCTCTGGATCAACATGAGAAGCATATCCATCTTCCTGCTGTCCTGGCAACTAATACGGTACGGTTAGCCTGGGCCGCTAATAGCCTGAAATAAGAAGGAAATGAAGCGTGTTTGATTATTGGGACGGGAAGTCCCTGAGCTGACCTCAGGCCACAGACAGACGAGTCTCTGCCGACGTGATCGATACGGTCTGAAGCAGGAGAGGGGAGGTGACTGTCTCTGAGGCACAACAGATCACAGACATTTAACCAAAGATCAAAGACCAATTTGTTTTATAGCGTCTGCATTAAAGGACTGACATACACTGCACACTGGAGTGTACATGATGTTATATGATGACTATATTGACCTTGTAGACGCCCTGTGCACTGCCTGTCAGCACCAATGTCTGTATATATAGATGGACGACGCGTCTCCATCCTTTGGAGTCTGCGCAGTAGAGATCGGCGGGTGGCGCCGCCATAGCCGCTTCCACTAACCAAAACACACAAGGATCCCGCACGCCGGCGTGTTTGACAGCAGAACAGCTTCTTGTGTTGGTCTGAGGTTAACGTTCACAGGTATGGAAACTTCAGTGACTGTAGTGATTGTTTTAGTTGTGTCTCCTCTCGCCGTTCCTCCTCCACTCTGCTATTCTAGTAGCTGTCAATTATCATTTTGACAGCATCAAATAACTAATTAAAAATAAACTTGTCAGAAAAATTAACACTTGGACATAAATCAGCATGATAAGAACTAACTATAATGACAGAAACCATGTTTGGGAAAAATGTATCTGACGTCTATTTTGATTTTATAGTTTGACTCATGTCCCATCTGTTAACATGGAGGAGGCGGGCTTTATGACCTAAAGTGCAGCCAGTCAGCAGGGGGCGATAGAGAGGGTTTGGCTTCACATTAGGGAGCTGTCATTGTCGGCCATCTTTTTATACAGTCTATGGTCAGCACCAGTGTCCGATTGTTCCTGAGGTTGTTTGTCGACTCTTCCTGACTTCGTTCCATCCTGTCTCCATACTTGTGTTGTTTTAACTCTCAGATGAACATCGCTTTGGACTAAAGCGTCTGCTACATGAAACTGTAACATGGTAACATGGTAACATGGTCCTCAGAGGATGGATCCTGACACTGACTCTGGCGTCTTGTTCATGTGAACATCACGTACATGAAGTGTCAGTGTTGGAGAAGAGAAACACTGAACATTAATGGAGGAGCAGTCTGTCTGTTGGCTGGTATACTTTGTTGTCTGCAGACACACGAGGAGCTCGTGACTTCCATGTCTTTTGTTCTCGTTAGCTCTCTGAAGGCTTTCTGTGCTGCGGTCAGTTTACTTTCTTACTACAGCTTCATTGCTGAAGTCACATCGTGCTGTGCTGACACATCAGTCCTTTGATCTCTGAGGACAGTAAAGGGTCGTCATGGTGAACTCAATCTGTCGTCTGGTGTTGAAGCTCGCTGTAGAGCAGCAGCTCGCTCAGCTGTCTGAGCTCCTGCTTCCTGTCAGAGCGGAAACAACTGCAAACAAACCTGCTGCTGTCAAGCCAGAGACGTGATGTCAGGAAGGCGTTCAACACCCACGATGCAGTTTCCACAGGGGAGGGTTGGGGCTGGGTGGGGGTCCACTGTGACACACACAACAGGCCAGAACAATGAGTATCATGAAGGGAGGCAGTGTGTGTGACAACATCCAGTCAGCAAACACATGAGGAGACTCACACAGAAAGGCTGCCCCTGCTGGTGTTCACTGGTATAGCAGGTGTAACCACACATCAGGTCACAGTGTGACGGGGCAAAGTTCTAGACATCAGATTGATGAGGTTTCTGGACTCTGGCTCCCGACACTGCTGCCCTCTCTAAACTATCTGTTTCCCAGCCAGAAGCAGCAGGTCAGCCTGGATCAGATGTCCTCCCTGTGTTTCCCAGGCATCACGTGGAGCTGCTGCTATAAATGGAAGCTGTCCGTCTCACCGGGTTTCAGTGCAGCGTCAGATTCAGGCCACACAGTGAAGGTAAAAACTGTTGGCTGGACTGCTGGTATGAACACCTCCATGATTTTTGATCCTGAATGATTAGCTTTGATGCTAATAAAAGACTGACCTAGAAGAGCCACCCTGGTTTCTCACTCTGTCAACCATCCAGATGACCTTCACGTGGTCTTTATGTGACCACAAATAAGACTGTGATCTTTACAAAGGGCTGTCAGGTGATACAATGCTAATAGCATTTTCAAAGTCACTGAACATCACTTTACTGACTCCATACATGTTTGTTATTATCCAGACCATACTAATGGTTATACTCATCAATGAAGACAGAGGAAACGCTACATAAACTAGAGGCATGCCAATAAAGAAGAGGCATGACCACACATTTTCTGATGAACTCTCAGAGTACAGGCTGATAAAATTATATACATAACACATTAAGACCACCTGCCGAATATATTGCTCTGTGTGCCCATTGTAGGTGCTTTCAGCAGTGAACAGGGGTCAGCATGGGCACGCTGACCACTCTGCAGCTACACAGACGCATTCTGAGCTTCAGTAGCTCTTCTGTTGGAACCGACCACACGGGCCAGCCTTCCCTCCCCACATGCATCAATGAGCCCATGACCCTGTCGCTGGTTCACTGGTGTTCCTTCCTTGGACCTCTTCTGGTTGGTACTGACTCTACAGACCGGGAACACCCCACAAGAGCTGCAGGTCTGGAGATGCTCTGACCCAGCTGTCCTCGTCAAGGTCGCTCACATACTCACACTCTCCCACTTTTCCTGCTTCCAACACATCAACTTCAAGGACAAACGTTTCACTTGCTGCCTGACATATCCCACCCACTGACAGGGACCACTGTAACGAGATCATCAATGTTATTCACTTCACCCGTCAGTGGTGGCTACCAGCGCAATGATAGTTTGTTATATATAGTTATATCATTAGTAATAGTTATATTATTACTTTTGGTAGCTACCGAGACCTGCCAGAGCTTTCGCAGACTATTATTAGTTAATGATAGTTTATTAGCTGTTTGTGCTACAGTAGCTTTGCTCGGTGAGCTCTGGGGGCAGCTGCCGCTGTAACAGGGAGCTAAAACCGTCTGATTGCCATTGTGGGGGGTGTCAACGAGTTGATGCTGTTACGGGGGGCTGTCACTCGATTGCTCTTCCTCGTCAGTCGGATGGGTGTCTCAGGAAACTGAATTTGAATTGTAAAAACTGAATGTGATAATCTGAATTCAGTTTAATAATACTAATAAATTAAAATTCAAATGTTTACTTCAACTATTACAGTGGAGCATTTCAGATTCAGATATAAATCATTCATACGTGTCTACTGACACATCTCTGTGCCCACAGACGAGCAGCAGACATCACTGCTGATGAACCAGGCTCAGTCTGACTGCATGTTATTCATGCAAAGCAATGCACATGATTACAGAACCTATGGGTAATATGAGCCATCAGGCTTAATGAATGGACATGTAGTAATTATAAAAACAACAATGAATAAATCCATTTGCATGAGAGGAAACAGAAGAAGAATATTTACATCAGCAGAATGGGATGATAATCATCAGGAACATATTGGCCCCGTAGGCAGGCACTGAATGCTTCAAGTAGGGCACCTAAAGTGCCTGCAAGGACATCATGGATAAACACCAGTGTCCACTCTGACTGTAAACACAGGAACATATATTGAGAGGCAGTGCAGCAGATAGAAGAAGAACCTTCACACCTGGACCAATCTCTGAACCCCTTGGCTATCGTCTGACTACAATGTATCCTCGGGAACAATGAACAACTTCTCTGTGAGATAAGGAGCCTTATTTACACAGCGGAGGGCGCACAGTCTGAAGCACACAGCCCACAATCTGGGCGCAAACCGAGGCGCAAAGAGGTTGGCTTAAGTCCCTGGATTATTCATAGGCGTGTGTGTATAACATGAATCAAACCAATCAGAGTGTCTGCTGTCATTCCCTTTAAGAGCCCGCTGCACCTGCAGGCAGGTGTGTTGTAATTTACACGGCTGATTTCAATCATTCCTCTTATATAAACAGGGCTCAGGCCAGCATATGTAACTTGTTTCTGTCCACTGTCCCCCTGTTCATGCAGAAAAAACACAGGTCAGTATAAAATACATGTCGAAGCACGGATTGATGTCAAAGCCACTGAAGCGATCCCACTGCCCAGCAGGAAGCAACATGAAGAGAGACGCTGTGAACGTTTACGAGGCACAGCAGGTAACTTCATCAATGATTTACATCTCCAGACGGACAGGATCTGATGTTTCACTAGCAAGGACCACGCCACAACAACATGCGTTTAAATATTTAATGGAAGTTCTGGAATTCTATAAGTTGAGACAGTTTTCTGTATATTGAGGGGAGGGATGAAGGTCAAGAGGATGTCTTCTGTAATGCTGGTCTGGGAGGAAACACTGACGACCGGGAGACTTGGAATGGGGGTTCTGTATCAGGCGTGATCTACCCGAGCTGATTTCGACCCCCAAAAAGAGTCAGATTTAAACAGAGCTGAGTTGAGCGTGGGCTCGATCAGATCACTGAGATTGTTATGGATGTGATTCGGTCTGACATGCCTAGTCTGGCTGCTGTGGATGCTGCGCCAATGCAGAATGAATGGGTTGAATAGTGTTCTGAGGTTATGCCTGAAATGCGGAGGACTTTAGTGTGTAGATGTTTCTGGAGCCAGAATCGAGTTGCCATTTTTCCTGTCTCAGCGAGGAGGAGTGGGTGATCTGTCTGAGCAGCATATCTGGAGCTGATGCATTTCGTCTGTGGCTCATATGGGCTGAGATAGGAGTCGAGGCAGAAGAGATAAATGGAGATAAACTCCATGCTGATCTGTTTTACTCCGTTGGAGCGTGAATACTAGAGAGTCAGGAGCGTGGATTGTGATGTCAGATAGCTTGGGATGATGGGAAGGATTAAAGACAGATAAAGTCGGGGAGTATTTAGAGCACCTGAGGAAACCGATGAAGGTAAGCAGGAACATGCATTCCAGGGAAGAATCGACCACAGGGCACAAGTAGCCTGAACGTAGTGAATGAATACAGAGACTGAGAAGGTCAGAGGTCAGTAGTAGGTTTTCATAAACCTTTGATTAACATTGGTATATGAGAATGGGAGAGGGAAACACAATGGTGGCCTGTGATTGGTTTGATGAAGAAGTTTATTCCTGCTCGGTAGGTCTGAATGGTAGGAGATTTTTTGGATGGAGTGAGCATGGGTCCAGAGAGGGAAATGAGAGCTGGTATGTGGCGTGATTCGCCCTGAAGCTGTGCCAGCATGTTAGGTAGGTTGAGAGTGTGCTGGGAGCAAGACTGTTGAGGAGTGCTTCTTGTGAAGCGTTGGAGATGTTTCTCAGGTGTGGAGTTAACTGAATGTTGTGGCTGAAAACGATGGGACAGGAATGGGATGCAGATTCGATTCTTGGGTCAAGTGTCAGCGATGGTGTTGTGGTGACCTGGAATGTGGGATGCCCTGAGGATGAATCGGTGCTGAGATTAATGTGAGTCTGCGCAGAAACTGCATGATGTTTGGAGAATGAGATCGACCTTTGTTGAGGATCTCTACAATGGAGTTATCTGAGTGTATGAGCAGTGATGGACCATCCGTGCCCCAAAGTAAATCTGCGATAGTGATGGGGTAGAGCTCAAGAAGGAGAGGGACTCTGAGTCAAGAGATTTGATCTCTGAGGGCCAAGCAGAAGCCAACCATTTTCCTCTGTAGTAGCCACAGAAACCTACGTAAGGGGCTGCGTCTGTATGGAGCTGAGTGTCTTCTGATTAGCTGATGAAATCGTCATAGAAGAAGGAAATGCCGTTCCAGGTAGACACATGCACATTTCCATTTTGCATGCCTCATCCAGAACAACTCTGTCATGCAGAGAGGGGACAGCTGGTTACTAGTACCCTTATAATGAAAACCTTCCCTACTTTAATCCTTCAGACCTTCACCTAAATGGTGAAAAGAATTGATTAAAATAACTGTAAATAATAAGATACTGAAACTGAAATGGGTCGTAACAGTTATTTTATTATTACATGTGGTGAAAGTGATTGATTTAATCACCTGTCAATCTTAATATCATTTGGACGGGACATCAACGGGACAGAGCGGCAGCGGCTGTGTGGACTTTACTCTCATCAGCCTGTTTTCAGTGGATTATTCCTGTGCCACGAGTTCTGGAGAGCACTGTCCTTTAAACTGAGACCTTTGGTGAGTCAAACTTATTAGAGACTTTACAGTAATGTGTGTCGGACAAAACAGAAACAGCTGCTAATGTCAGCCGCATCGAGTGGCATGCTAGCTTGTTAGCGCCACGTGTGTCGGGGCTGCTTTCATGTGTTGTGACCAATGACTGTATATATATGTGGTCGGATTGTGTGTGCAGGTGCTCCTGGCGTGGGCACCTCTGCAGAAGGAGTAGACATGCAGGAGGCAGTAGTTGGAAAGGGTGCAGCCAAGGTGGTTGAACTGATTGCACACCATGCTGCCTGCTTGATAAAGGGTCTGGGCAGGGCTCGACATAAGCACTGGCCCGGTGGCCTGACAGTATGTTTATTAAATTTAGATTTAGCATAACTGGCCCGGTGTGCCAGTAGGATCCACAAGCCCACAATGTGAACAATATAGTAGCCCTCCCGAGATTGACAGACTGACTTTCTACGCAGAATCTCTGTCCGATGTCAGCATCACTGCAAGCACTTTGGCTACTGCTGTCAACAACACGTTGCACGCTACTTGCTGCACTTGCGACAGAGAAGCTGTCATTCCAGAATGCACTAATTGACATTAGCAAGCGACCGCAGATTAGTATAAACACACACGTTTTAGTTTTCATACACCTAGAGGGACATTTACTTCTCCCAATGCTCACGTAACACCCATAGCAGTATTTCCCACACCCTCAACAACAGGAAAAGTAAAGCACAGAGTAGCTGACTGCTGAGCATGTACAGTGTGTCAGTCACCTGTCTGTGACCTGTAAACATGTATGCGACGCTCCGGCCATCACAGATGCGCCTGGATGATCGAGGCAGACGAGCAGTTACGTGAGGTTCAAAAAGTTACTCTCACTGGCTGATCACGCTGATAAAACATACATCTGAACAACGTCAGAAATGGTAGGTACACCTATAAGTAACGCAACTGCAGGTGTTACTACTTATTCATGCAGGTGTCAGAATTGCTGAACCAAGAGTGGTGAAAGAAGCCTCTTTATAGACATGATTATTTTGGTCTATTTTTATGAGTTTATTATATTTCCACAACTGACACCTTCATTAATAAGAACATTAGGTGAAACAAAATGTTAATAATAATACAGTAATAATAGTGCTCATGCTTTCTTCTTCTCTTGTTATTTAATGGTGGTTAGCAAACAGCTCTCAGATGCGCTACAGCCACTCTCTGCCGCATTACAACCAGGCGCCGGAAAAAACAATGGAAAAAATATATTTGTAAGATGAGTTAATATTCGCATGAACTCTTCAATTTTCTATAAATTAATGACTATTCGAATATTCGAAATTCATGACCCAGATATGATACCGATCTGTGTGTGTTTCTCATGCTCAGTGGCGTCGCAATCTGTCTGTATTTCCGCACACAGTTACTATAAAGTTGAAACTCCGTCTCGACACGCTGTCAGATGTCCATATGCTGTGTAGTTTATATATTTCACTGACCAACACAGACCTGTGGAGGAGCGTGAGGCTTCATGATCAAACAAAGTTTCATAAAACGTGATCACTCCGAACTCACCCCCTCCCTCTATCCCTCTGAGCGCCTGCACAGCAGCTCTCCTCTGTCTGTGCTGCGAGTCTGCTTCACAGTGTCTTATATTATATTATGATGTGTTTTAAAGTCTTATTACGATGCATAATGGAATTGACCAAGAGGAATTTCATTTCAGAATCATGTTGGGTCAAGAACAGTCTTGAAAATATTATATATAGTAAAAAAATGCAGGATGCAAGCCTGGGTTGCCAGGTCCAAGGTTTTCCCACTGAATTGGGCTACTTTTGAAGTGTTACTGCGGACCATGTGTGAGGCCCTTTAGAGGCGCGAGGCCTTGTGCGTTTTCTTCTGTGAAATAAGCATGTGACGTGTCAGAACCTGCCCTTTAAAGAAGTGGAATCGACCAATCGTTGGTAGAGCAGGCGCCCCATGTCTAGAGGCTACAGTCCTTGACGCACTGATCGCAGGTTCGACCCCCGATCTGCCGATCCATTTAGTGCAAGTCTTCCCCCGCTCTCTGCTCCCCACTTGTCCTGTCTCTCCTCAGCTGTCCTATATAATAAAGGCAAAATGCCCCCCAAAAAATTTGAGGAATCGAGAATCGTTAAAATTCAAACCATACCCAACCCTACTGACCATCAAAGAAAGGTCGGCTGCAAATGTTTATTTACTTATTGTTGCTGCTGGATCACACGGCTGTATTCTCCAGTGCGTGATGGACACTGGACAGTGTGTTATTATCTGTGGGCACGATTGTCGGTGCCACAGGTAGTAGTAATGGTAGTGGCACTTCTCACCAGATCGGTAACAAACAGAAAGCAGCATCATGATTTAAGGAGACGAGGGAAAGCAAAGCTCGCCGTCTCACAGTCCCATAAACAAAGTTATTTCACTGTATCAGCAAACACACTGCTATTTCCTAATGAGTCAAAGCGCTGCTGTGCGTCCCCGTGTGAGTGACAACCAGAGACTCGTGTTGTGAACTCTCTGATGAATGTCCATAATGCACCCTCTAAATAACAGAGACAGACTGCGGCATAGACTTTAGACTTTAGACCAGGTCTTTGTTGCTTTCTGCGTCCTCTAGATAGCAACACGCCACCCGTCTGACTGACCACACATCATTCTAAGACCAACACGCCCATGGGCGCTAATGTGGACGCCAAAACACTTGCTATTTACACAACGTGTGTGCTGGGCATGAAAATGACGACAGCGTCGGGTGGAAGATAGCAATGACACTTGAACTACATGCTGCGGCACTGGGTGTACGATAGGACCCAAAGACTTCCAGCCCAGCCTTCCTTCTCCGTGCGCTGCATTGTTTACAGTCCAGTTAGCAGCTTGAGAAGCGACCGTGTGTTCAGATCAAAGTGAAGTGAAATTCTCCCCTCCAGATATGTCTGTAAAATATAAGCTGTCATCTCTTGGTTCATCCCGTCCCCCGGAGGAGCGCCCGTTCATCTGTTTGTGCTGAGTCTCAGTTTCACTGTAAACAATAAGTTACACAGAGGCTGCACTCTGGCTTACATCAACGGGATGAAGCCTTAAAAAGTCCTCTTTGCCTACATGACTGTACAGGTGTCATTGAAAGTCCTCTTATTCTCTCTCCTTGCGTTTTAATGCACCTGATTTACTGATGTTAAAACCATTGAAGCAATCCCACTGTCCAGCAGAAACAAGATGGACAGGTTCTTCTGTTTGTTAAAGTTCTGTGTGGTGACCATCAAAGAAAGGTCGGCTGTAAATGTTTATTATAATTTAATTTACTTCTTGTCTTCTTGGATCACATGGCTGTATTCTGTCCGTGCCAATGTGTGGGCATGATTGCCGGTGCCACAGGTACTTATGTATCCAATTATGTGTGAGGTTTATAGTAAATTTACCTCTCAGTTCTGTGTGCGAGTGCGTCTGTTTCTGAGTGTATTAGAGAGAGAGTGCATCAGAATGAGCGAGCATGATGCAGAGCTTGGTGTCGGCCTCTGGCTGTTTTTGGTCCATGCGCGGCTTGATCAGGAATCTCCCTGGATGAAGCAGGCATGTGTTGAGGAAGCGGTGAGCTTTTCCTCGTCTTCTGGCATCACCAGCGTATGCGCATTGCGCCTCTGTTTATTAACACTACAATAATGTTTATTCCCTGCAGGACGGGAGAAGACACAAAATCAATGGAAGTCTATTGTGCCGGCGGGAATGGTCAGAAATCCAACGGGAGCGGGATTAAGAAAACAGTCCCGCGCAGGGTTCTACCACACACTACACTACAGTAAGCAGAGGACAGAGCCACAGGTGGTGCATTGATTCGAGCTCATCGTTATTCATAATGTTATGTTATAATATAGATTATATGTAATGATGTACAGCCTTGATTAGACAGTCGTACTTCCTGTGTTTCCTCTTGACGTCACATGAGAACGTGTGTATGGTTAGAGGACAGAGTTGTAGCGTCAGGGAGCAGCCGCCCCTCCAGCCCCCTCCTCGGTTTATTTGCAGACGTCAGAGATGTTTTCCGCAGTCAGCTGGCCAGCGACCTCACAGAGCGTGTGATTCCCCCTCAGCACTGAGAATATGACCCCCCTCCCCTCCCCCTCCCTCCGTAAACATCCCAGGAGGTCACCCAGGGGTGGACCACACTGGGCCTGTGTGTGTGTGTGTGTGTGTGTCATATAGATGTACTGTCCTGGTGCTGCAGATGTTGTTGCTGTATTTTCTTGTATTACTTGTCATGTTGTGGTCTGCCCTCTGGCCTGTTGAACAGCAGTTCTTCTCAGACATTTAAACTTTGTGTCAACAAAGTGAATTTGAAGCTTTTACCCACAGAGACCAAGTAAATATCCTCACAGCTAAGTAGCAGCATATTGTTTTTATGAGACGGGATCGATTTGCTCGCCCTCTCATCGATACATTAATGGATCCCGTGACCATAACGACCTCCACTCCTGTAGATGTTGCTGTGTGGAGAGAGAGAGAGGAAGAGAGGGAGATGCAGGATAGAGACAGGCAAAGAGAGCAACAACAACATATGTTGTGGTTGTATGTATTGACAATGTAACTTATGGTTACAATGTCAATACAGACTTATTAGAGCAGCCTGATAGTAACGAATTTCAATAATCCAGCCTGGGGATCAATAAAGTACCATGTTATAAAGTATTATCTTAGAAGTAACAAATGCATGGACTAGTCTTTCTGCATCGTGTTGAGACAGGATGTGTCTGATGTTTGTTGTAAAGGTGAAAGAAGGCTGTCCTTGATATTTGTTTTATGTGGGAGATGAAGGACATATCCTGATCAAACAGAACTCCCAGATTCCTAACAGTAGTGTTGAATGCCAGGCTGATGCCATCTAGGGCAGCTATATCATTAGAGACACAATCTCTAAGGTGTTTTGGGCCGAGCACAATAACTTCAGTTTTGTCTGAATTAAGTAGCAGAAAGTTTCTAGTCATCCAGATCTTTATGTCCTTAAGGCATGCTTCTAGTTTAGATAGCTGATTGGTTTCGTCTGGCTTCATAGATAAGTATAATTGAGTATCATCTGCGTAACAATGAACATTAATGGAGTGTTTCCTCATGATATTACCCAGAGGAAGCATATATAAGGTAAAAAGAATCGGTCCGAGCACAGAACCTTGTGGAACTCCATGACTAACTTTGGTTTGCATAGAGGACACATCATGAACATTAACAAACTGAGATCGATCTGATAAATACGATTTAAACCAACTTAATGCAGATCCTGTAATGCCAATTAAATGTTCTAGTCTCTGTAACAGGATGTGATGGTCTATCGTGTCGAAAGCGGCACTAAGATCTAACAGGACGAGTACAGAGAGAAGTCCTCTGTCTGAAGCAGTAAGTAGATCATTTGAAACTCGCACAAGTGCTGTCTCAGTGCTGTGGTGGACTCTAAATCCTGACTGACAGTCCTCAAATAAACTGTTGTTATGAAGAAAGTCACATAATTGATTAGCGACTGCTTTCTCAAGGATCTTTGAGATAAAAGGAATGTTAGATATAGGTCTATAGTTAGCTAAGGTGCCTGAATCTAGGGTAGGCTTTTTAAGAAGTTGCTTAATTACAGCTAGTTTAAAAGACTGGGGTACATAGCCAGTCGATAAAGACATATTGATCATATCTAGTAAAGAAGTGCTAATTGAGGGAAAGACTTCCTTAAGCAGCTTGGTTGGAATCGGGTCTAAAAGACAGGTTGATGGTTTAGACGAAGAGATGAGAGAATTCAGCTCAGGAAGGTCAACTGGAGAAAAACAGTGCAAACATCAGGTGTTTGAGCAGTTTCCAAAAATACATCTGCACCAGTTAACGGCAGGAGGTTACAAATTTTGTCTCTAATCTTTAGGATTTTGTCATTAAAGAAGCTCATGAAATCGTCACTGCTGAAGCCTATAGGAATACTTGGCTCAGTGGAGCTGTGACTCTCTGTCAGCCTGGCTACAGTGCTGAAAAGGTACCTGGGATTGTTTTTATGTTCTTCTATGAGGGAGGAGTAGTAGACACCTGGAGCATGCCGTAGGGCCTTCCTGTATTTATTAAGACTATTTTGCCAGATTAAACGAGACTTTTCTGTTTTGGTGGATCGCCACAGTCTGTCAAATTCATGCGACATTTGCTTCAAGTTACGAGTTTCTGAGTCATACCATGGAGCTAGCCTCTGTCGTTTAATAATCTTCTTTTTTAAGGGGGCAATCGAGTCTAGAGTACTTCTCAGCGAACCTGCAGGACTATCAACAAACTGATCAAGCTGAGAGGGACTAACATCAGCATAAGAGCTTTCTGTGGTAAAGAATTGCTTCCTTAAATGTAGCTACAGCCCTATCAGACAAACATCTTGTCAGTACATGTTTATTAACTGGAGAGTAGTCGGACATCGAAAAGTACAGTGTGCATGTTGCCTTGATGTCCTCTCATCTACAGACCAACAGTCATAAAATAAATAAATACGTTTTAGCTAATTTAGAATAAAACACAATAAACACATTTTAAAATAACACAGCAGCACTTTAAAGCTTTTATACAGCTTCATGACAAGGTCAATATCTAAGGTGTGTGTGTGTGTGTGTGTGTGTGTGGTGTGTGAGCACGGTCTTTGATGTGGAGGATTTGCATATTGCTTCCTTACACAGAGTCCTGTTGACACGAGTTCAAACACATTCCTTTATACACACACGCAGACACACACACATACACACACACGCACACACACACACACACACACACACACACACACACACACACTGCACCTTTCTAAAGCACAGTGCGTGTTGTGTTATTAGATCACAGTGAACGCATCACAGAGACACTTAAATCAGAGCTGATTGCTGCTCTACCTGTTCATGCCAGTCCACCGTGTGTGTGTGTGTGTGTGTGTGCGTGTGTTAGTGTTAGCACAGACGCAGTATAACAACCCTCTAACAGATTTGTATATCACCTGTGTGAGATGAACACCTCTGGTCTGTCTGCTCCCTGTGAGAGGGAGAGGGGGAGAGAGAGAGACTCATATGCCCGCTGTGGCTCCTGAAACAGGCGTGTTCTTCAGTGTGACATTTTCAGAGATGTTTTAAAGTCTCTGATTGTCGTCGCTCAGTAAAGTTCTTTCTTGTACTTCCTTTTGTACTCTAGTGTGTTCACGTGGTGGCAGTCACAGCCCACCCCTCACAGGTAGTGGCACTGCAGTCAGGTGCATTGTAAGTGAAAGGTAAAGGCAGGGATGTAGTCACAGTGGACGGCACCTAAATGTCAGGGAAGGAACCAGAGCTGGTGGGACAGGTAGAGCTGTACCTACATGATATAGTCAGACCTAACTGACAGCAGAGGGTGTGGAACCTTCTTGATGTACCTGAGGAACAGGAGCATCAGCACTGACTGTTCGTCTGTTTGTACTGATGCTCTGAGCAGCAGGTCGAGTGAACAGCCTTCAGAGATACTGTCTTCATCACTGCTGTGTGCTTCACAGAGGACGGCCTCCCTCTCACCAGTGGACACCTGATCAAAGCATTAAACCATTCGAAGTGAACCCGGTCTTATAACCAGCAGGTCAAAGGTTGAAGGTCGACTCTGTAGTCCTCCCGTCACACCTGCTGCTGCGTGTCAATGTGATGATCTCAGTGGTTCACGCTGCTCTACGGGCTGCATCACTACAGGTATGATGACTGTGTTCAGTAATAAATGTATGAAGGTGAACTCAGGTGCTGAACAGCACAGTATCAGTACACTACCACAGAGCTACAGGGTGTCTCTGAGCGCGCTCTGTGGTGAACCTGAAGGTACCACAGATCACCTGACACGGGTCACTGCCCGTCATCAGGTTGGATTGTTCCTCTAAACAACACAAGGTGACTCCTGTGGACTCCCATCATGTGTCACTCAGAACTAAGGCCGTCCCGTGCTCGCATGCTGCGTTCTACTTTTAGCCGACACACACACGGACCTGCCTCATGACATCTCACACACTGTTTCCAAACACATCCACCATCACTGTCACGGTCAGTCTCTCTGATCTGGGACGACTCTTTCACATCTAATGGTAACAACATGAAATGACCCCCACCAGCATTGACTGTGGTCTCATGGGGTATGACCACATGATTCTTTCACCTAGACATCAGGTGTTTCATTTAACACCTGATTATAGCCCTGGCTGTTTGTGGAGGATGATGATGAGATACAAGAAAGAAACCAGCTGAAGTCAGAATAAACAGAAGGTCATACTGAGAGAGGAGAGCAGACACCTGAAGCATCCTCCTCTGAGGGTTCCAGGTAAATGACTTGTTGTTCCATGTTGACTTTTCAAAAGAAGCAGAACTAGCGTGACTTTAGTGTTGTGCTAGCAGAGAAAGGGTTTAACCAGGTATCTAACTTCAACACCAGTTTAAAATGAATAGTTTGTGACAGCGAGTGGCTTCAAGGCTGATTCCAAGACCGTTGATGACATCATCATTTTTGGGCTCATTTTTGGGGGGTTAAGTTGTGACGTCACACCTCTGCATTTAACTGTTTCCAGGTCCAAGCCGCTACAACGTCTCCTTCTTCCTCGCTATTTTAACCGAGTCTGAAAAACACCCTCAGTTGGCTTCTTTTGATCTCCATGTGTTTGTAACGTGTCTCTGACGGTGAAACAGATTAACCACGACGGGACATTGGACACATGGCTTTTACCGTTAGCTAACTTTAGCACAAACACAAAGCAGTGTGTTCACAGCTTTCTATATAGTCTGATTCACAGCAATAGAAATCCTCAGAGAAAGTTCAGCCCTTATCAGGAGTAGGATCTTATCAAACGGACCAGAGTGTAGACAGGTTGTTGTTCTGATCCTGCAAGATCTCATCTGAAATCCATCGTGTCAGACTGAGATCAGCTGACTACATGAGTCTGGTCAGATATACTCCTAAAGGTGGAAAACAAAGTCAAACAGGAAGTCTACATCCAGACAACTTCTGTTTGACTTGTTTTTAAATAATCGGTACTAGTCGTGCTAGCTTCTTGTGCTAGTGTTAACCTTTACTCTGTTGGATGAGAGTCTTCCTTTTTCTACGTGCTTATATAGTGTGTGATACCGTGTTTCCCTTTTATTTACAAGTGCTCCTGAACAGAGAGCAGGGAGAGGCTGCATAGTGACAATAATTTACTACGATAAAAGACCTGCTCTCATCTGAGCTACAGTCTCATTAAGCCCCGGCCCGGTACCCATCACGAATAACTCACACACCCTGCAAAACCTGGTTGAACAAATGTTTTTCATGGACGTACAGATTTATAGCAGTCCTGCATGTTTTTATTATAAAAACATTGACCAGAACATGCCTGAACATCTGTAGAAGTCATCTCGCTAGCTTGCTAACAGCTATTTCACCTCAACCTTGTATATCCAGTTTTTCATGAAAGCCCCGCAGGGAGAAGAGCTGCACTCACAGCTTTGTTAGAATGAATGAGTTCTTGTTTGACTCTAAAAGACGCCCCAGTAAAAAAAGAAGTGATTGTAAAGAGAGTAAGCTCGTGCTTACCTGGCTGTCTGAAAGTGATAAAGGGGCGTTTGGTCCCGGAAATGGATTCGTCACAGGTGACCTCAGACTGAACAAGCGGATAAAGAGTGTGTGTTTTCCTGAAGCTGTGGCCTGGTCCTTTATTTGTCTTTAGTTTAGAGCAGGCTTGTGTTCGAGACAGGTCAACATGTCTCTGTTGGACACAAGTATTTGTTCAGCTGTAAATATAAAATCAATACTTCCTGTATCAGTTTCAAATTAAAAGCCTTCTAGTGTATTAATGGACGGTATTTCTTAACAATTCTTTATTTTGAAACATTTGCAGAAACACGATCAAGCTACAGTGATCTGACACGTCACTGCCCCCTGGTGCCTCTTCTACGTCATGACAAAATACAGCCCCCCCCCACTGACTCTGTGATCACCTGTTTCTGATGGCTGCTCCAGGTGAAGATATTCTCAGAGTTATATCAAGACACACAGCTAAACATAGACACACACACGCACACACACACCGACACACCCCTCTGTGGAGCTGAGTGTCAACGAGTACATCGCCTCATCATGCTGTGATCTCACATTACAAACCTCAGACGCTTCAGGGGTTATCATTGGGCAGAATATCACACACACACACACACACACTGTGATGCAACATTTGCAGTGAATGTCACACACCAATTGTCCTAAAACTGTCCTCATTGTCTTTATTGTCTTATTTCAGTGCCTTAACGGGTTAGCTGATGAATGTTTGATCAGAGTGTGAATGTTGGTCATCAGACCTGCTGTCTGCAGACCTCTGCTGCTCCCTGTGTCAGACGATTCATCAGGTGTGCTCTGTGTCCGACGCTTCATCAGGTGTGCTCTGTGTCCGACGCTTCATCAGATGTGCTCTGCTTTCATCAATGATGCAACAGTGACCTTACTGCACTGTTTGAACCTGCACGAGTGACACACATACAATGTTTATTTAATCCACATCAGCAGGTAAACATGAGCTGCGCACACCTGAGCTCCATCACTGTTTATGTTTAACTTTCCCAGTCATTCACCTGTCAGTCACCTGTCCTTGTCATTCACCTGTCCCTGTCTTTAACCTGTCAGTCACCTGTCCCTGTCATTTACCTGTCAGTCACCTGTCCCTGTCATTTACCTGTCAGTCACCTGTCCCTGTCTTTCACCTGTCAGTCACCTGTCCCTGTCTTTCACCTGTCAGTCACGTGTCCCTGTCAGTCACCTGGCGACTGACAGCCTTATATTAAGGCTTAAAGTGATGCATCATTAGGGGCGTGGCCTCTTTGAGTGACAGGTGGGAGCTGCTAGCTGTCTGCTAGGTGTCCCCTCAGCTAATTCAGTCACTGAACGTAACCTCTGGGCCATGTTTGTGCTGTTGGTGCCTTTTGGAGATTTGTTCATGTAAATATCAGACAGATAATCTCTGTGTTCGCTTTATTGGACTAACAGACCGTCCAACACGTCTGACACACTGTTTTTACACTATTTATATGTTAGCACTGATTAGCAGCTTTCAGTGTCTGTGCTCACCATACCTGTTCACTGTTTACAATACATGGCTTTTCCCCGGAGAGCTTATGGCAGACCGTAGTGATGAGAAGAGCGGTTACTTTAAGTTAGCTGGTACGTCGTTTGCTTTAGTTTGATAAATAAACACCTGCAGTCAGTCACCGGCACAGAAGGAATGTCTTCTGTGGGAAACAGGAAATTAAACTACTAAACTTTCACCAGCTAATGGATCCGCCACAGACTGTTTCTCACTCGTTTCTCTCCAGTTCCTCCCTCTCATCCAAATATGGTCACTTCTGGCTCCAGAAAACCAACATGGCGGCGGCCAAATCCTGAACTCAAGGCTTCATTTAGGCAGATGAGAAACCAGTGGGTGACGTCACGGCGGCTCCGTTCATTATTCATACAGTCTGTGGGTTTAACCTTCAAACTGAAGGAATGTCCAGCCTGAGGCAAAGTCTGTGTGACTGCAGCAGGACATTTTCCTCTGCCCCAGGTGTGATTCCACAGAGCTCTGTTACTGTGTCACTGTTCACTAACTGTGTGTGTGTGTGTGTGTCACCTTGTTGTTTAACCTGGGCCTGTATGTCACCTGCTCTTACATAAACCTGTCCTTGTTGGACCATGACTTTCCTCTGACCTGTTATTTAACAGCCGGCCTTCAGACGCAGCTGCTGTGTAACTTTGTTTGCAGAGTTTGGTGCTCAATATCGTACAAGTGTGATTAATGTTACCCAGTGTTTGTCGCCTTCCCACAGGATGTGTGTGTGTGTGTGTGTGTGTGTGTGTGTGATGAAGCTTATTTTGTTTAACATCCTGTGTCTTAAAGTGCAGTCAAAGACGCTCTCCTTTCACGTGATCCCAGGAAATCTATGGGAAAAGATAATTTGGAGCCTTTTATTGTGTGGCTCGGCTCCAGTAATATCTCAATAATAAGAAATATTTTCAATCATTCTGTCCTCTCTGTGTAGTTTCTAAAGTTTGGAAAAGGTAACACTGCAGGTGAGTATCCAAACTGCCTGGAAAAGGTTCTGAAGGCTGAATTTGTGTCCGAACATCCTGAGCCCGTCTCAGTCTGGTTGGGCACAGAACTATGACTGATGTTTCAAAGGTAATAAATGACACGAGCTTAGATTTTAAATAAGCACTGGATGACACTTTTTATTTATCTATCCAAAGCCTTTGACACTGTGGACCACTGCCTGCTTCTGCAGAGGCTACATAATATTAGGTTTGATACTAATGCACGTAATGAGTCCAGAATCTACCTGTCAGAAAGACAACAGGTCATTGAACTGGACAGGTACTATTCTGTGTTCCTAACAGTAACTAAAGGTGTTACGCAAGCTTAACTTGTAGGTCCATTCAGTATTTACATCAACAGTATTGCCTCCTCTTAAACTGTCATGTAATTCTGTATGCAGATGACTCAGAGCTGTACCATGGAGCTGACTCTGAACATCCTGTAGACTTACAGCGTTCTTTTAACATTCCAGAAACACCCGACATGACCTGGGACAGGAACACTGACTTAACAAGGCCATGCTATTTTCCAGATTTTCCAGATTGAATGAGCTCCTGACTGAGAGAGTCACCGAACATGAATATTATATACCAGTTTCAAACAGCTCCTCTCGTGTGCCGACTCAGGCCAAAGATCTTTCCCACACTTAACAGGAAAAAGGTTGTTAAGGTAGTCATATAAGTTAAAGGCACGCAACCTCCTCAGCCCTTAACCTCTTCATCCCTGGACCTCTAACTCAGGCCCATGCTCGAAAGTTACATGCCCAAACTTAATAGAGTATATCTCTGCAACTACAAGGTCTATATGAACCATCCTGCTATCAATATAAAGATATTGCTTTAGAGATTCCTGAAAATCAGTATAGACTGGGTCGGAGTGAATAAAGATGGAACAGAGCATAACTGAAAGATTTTATTTCCGCCTATAACAACTTTACACTTTCAGAGTGAATATCTCCTTTGAAATGACACAGCTGCCCATACAGACCTTTTTGGCACCATGTGTGCCATTTTAGATTTCTCAGATACCAAACTGTAAAACTTCTTAAATTCAACTAACATGTGACTGAAGGTACTCTTTGCATCAGTTTGCAACACTTTTTGGCTAGTAAACCCCCCCAGATAATTAGACCTATATACATGGTCCCACCCAAAGACAACCATACATAATCAATGAGATTATACTGGAGCAGATTTATATCATATAGTGTAATATGTTTATGTAACCCATAAATGTTTGTTGTTGTAAAATAAAGTCCTCAGGGCAGTAATGTATCATGTATGAACAGTTGCACATAGAGATACAGCATTTACGCTGTAGTGACGGCCACTAGCTCTGATGTGCTCCGCCATCTTGGCTCCACAACGCTGGCGTAAGTAAACAAGCGGATAACACTATTGTAAACGTTTCACAACAACTCAATAAGTAATCAAACACAATATAAAGATGACATACTTTTCCATTGGTGGGTTTTGATGAGGCAATCCTGCCGAGTCACTGTCTCGGTCAGGTTCAGGAGGAATCAGGCCCTTCTCATCTTACTGTGAATCTTCAGGACGTCGTGGTTAGTAATTCCAATGTTTCAGGCACAGTGAAAGTCGTTCGTCCTTTTAGGTCTAAAACTGTATTTTCAAAGAAAGACCGATGTTTACGGCCGTAATCCGCTGCTCGCTTTCCTCCATGGTCCAGAGTCCTACCGGAGATTAATTTCCTGTATTTTTGTCACATGGGTTTCTCCAATGCCCCGCCCCTTCAGGAGACCAGCAGCAGGTCATGAATCTAAGGAGGAAATTAACTTTGTGGGAGATCAGTCTCTCTCTCAGCAAACCAAGAATGAAGGAATGGGACGATGGGTGTGGGTGGTCAAGTATATGGTCTGTCAGCTCAGCTCCCTCCAAACCATGAGGTATAACACCCACTGATGCTGCAGCAGCCCTGTTATGCATCCCTTCAGTCTATTTTACCCTCACTGTGAACAAGACTCCAAGACACTTGAACTCCTTCACTTAGAGATTCACTCCCCACCTGGAGGGAGCAGTCTACCATTTTCCAGCAGAGAACCATGGCCTTAGACTTGGAGGTGCGGACCCTCATCTTCACACTTCACGCTCAGCTGCACGCTGCCCCAGTGCCTGCTGGAGGTCCCAGCCTGGTGAGCCAACAGAACCATATCATCGACAAAAAGCAGAGATGAAATTCTGAGGTCCCCAAACTGGACACTATCCTTCCCCCAGCTGCACCCTGAAATCCTGTCCATTAAAATCACAAACAGGATCAGTGACACGAGGCCAACACCCACTGGGAATGTGCTGCAAACACAGTTCTCTCTTTGGTTATACAGGGACAGGAAGTAACGGCCATGGTACCCTTTATTCCCCCAGTACCCCCCACAGGACGCCCGGGGTGCACGAATGATTTTATTAGGATCCCCATTAGCTGATGCAGAACATCAGCTACTCTTCCTGGGGTCCACACAAAACATAAGAACATGACAGCAGAATACTGACAGACGGAACATCCACATCAATTAAAAATTAGAATTTAAAAAAGATAGAACAAATAAAAAAACAGAAAAGTATAACTAACAATATTGTTTCTCACAAAATATAATATTCTTATTAATATAGACAAAAATATAGACAGTGGAAGATTGAATATACGCTAAATTCGTAAGCACTTAATAAGCATACAAAGTGAAATCCTGCAACATATTTTTATTGATATTACGATACATAAAATGTATTTCCAGGTGTAGGTCCCTCAGGTGTTGCTTCACTTGTTTTTTAAAGCTTGCTTTACTGTGCGCTTTAGCAATCTGCAAGTGAGTTCCATGCAACCATGGCTCTTTACAATCCTGTGCGTTGCTTTAATTGTGTTCTAGCTTTAGGAACTGTGTAGCGCCATCTGGTGGCAGGTCTGGTAGGGTAGGTATGTGTGTTAGAGCTGAATGTGAGTTGGCTATACAAACAATTAGGGATTTTCAATACAGTAATGTTTGTAACAAAAACAAGAAGTGATGCTGTCGGCCTCTCCTCAACTTTTAACCAGGACAGATAGACATGCATGGTGTTCACATTAGACCTCAGCCTGCATCGAAAGGCAAAGCGCGCCACTTTGTTCCGAGCTAACTGCACTTTTCCCGGATGCTTCTTTGCAGCACGTGACCATATCACTGGGTATTAACCTAGATGTGGTGAAACTAGAGTCGGCAGGACTTGTTTGGTCAAATCTGGTGGTAGGAAAGCAGAACACCTCTTTATAACAGATATTCCTCCCCATCTTCATAACAAGAGAATCAATATGCTTTCTCCACGACAGTTTAAAATCTAAAATAACACCATGAAGCTTTGTTTCCTCTACTTGCTCAACTGCGACATTGTTCAGCATCAGATTCAGCTTAGGTCCAGAGCTCAGAGAATGATTTGTACCAAATTCAGTGCTTTTATTCTTTGAGATGTTTAAGACTAGTTTATTGCCAAGAACCCATTCTAGTAGATTCTGCATCTCTTTGTTGAGAGTTGCTGTGATTTCGTCAACTGTGGGTCCATACATGTATTGTTGTATCATCTGCGTACATTGACACACAGGCTGTTTCTAAAGCAAATGGAAGATCATTGGTAAAAATAGAAAAAGGTAAAGGACCAAGTGAACTTACTTGTGGAACTCCACACTCTCCGTGTGTGGCATCTGAGAAGCTCCCATTAAAGAAAACTATATAACATGAGAGTCTTTCATCATCGGTCTGATCTCTGGGGAGGACGAGGCGGCATACAGGAGGGAGGTGGCCAGTTGGTGGAGTGGTATGACAGGAACAACCTCACCCTCAACACGGATACCTCTGATGATCCGGGAGTTAGTGGTGGAGAGGGTAGGCAGTTTTAAGTTCCTGAGCGTCCACATCAGTGACGACCTCACCTGGACACTCACGCTGCCTTCCCTTTAAATGGAAAGGTAAATGGACAGTACTTACATTGCGCTTTTACACTACATGTCATCCTCACACACTGATGGCCTTCCGATTGAGAGACGACCAACTCTACCACTGAGCCACAGCGTGCTGGTACTCACCTGTCAGATTATTCACAGAAAAATAGCATTGCATCTGGTCAGGTATAATTTTCTCCACAAGTTTGCTAAGAACAGGTGATAAACACTCGCTCTATCCTCAGTCTCCTGGACCTCACCGCAGCGTTTGACACCCTACCTCACCAGCTCCTCATGGACTGTCTGGCTAGCATTGGAGTTGGGGGCACCTTGCAGACAGGATGCATTCTGTACAAATCCAGAAGTACAGGTCAGAAAGCTCCACAGTTCAACATGGCGTTCCACAGGGGTCAGTACTGGGACCGCTCCTGTTCATTATCTACCTCCTCCTGCTTGGCAACATCTTTCGACACTACAGCATTCATTTCCACTGTTATGCTGATGATAGACAGCTCCATGATTTACTGATATGGATGGCAAACTGGCTCCCTGTATCACAACAGTTCACTTTAAAATCTTATTACTAACATTTAAAGCTCTTCATAACCTGTGCCCTGCCTACCTCACAGACCTCCTTCACAGCTACACTCCCTCTCGCTCCCTACGGTCCTCATCAGCAGGTCTTCTGGCACTTCTAGCCATCGACCTCAGCACAGTGGGTGCCCGGCCCTCCTCCCATGCTGCACCCAGACATTTGAACTCCCTTCCCCCTCACCCCCCAGGTTAACAGAGCTTGCTTCTTGGTTCTGTGTGGAGGAGAGAGGAGGTTTGCATCAGAGGAGCGGAGGCTGCGGGAGGGAGCGTGGCGGTGGAGCAGGTCTGTAGGATATGGAGGGGTTTGTGGGTCAGAAGAAGGACTTTGAACTGGATGCGTTGAGGAACAGGGAGCCAGTGGAGGTTCTGGAGGACGGGGGTGATGTGTTCACGGGAGCAGGAGTGAGTGAGGAGGCGGGCAGCAGCAGAGTTCTGGATGTGTTGGAGTTTATTTAGGACTTTGGAGGATGAACCATTTAGATGCTGTTGCCGTAGTCGATTCTGGATGTGATGAAGGCATGATTCAATCAATCAATCAAATGTTATTTGTATAGCGCCAAATCACAACCAAAGTTATCTCAGACACTTTACAGACAGAGCAGGTCTCGACCGTACTCTTTGGGTTAGGGTTAGGGTTAGACCAACATGAATCACCATGAGCAGCTCTGAGAAACATTCAGCACAGAGGCAGAAAAACTTCCTTTAACAGGCAGAAACCTCGAGCAGAACCAGACTCATGTTGGACATCTGAAGAGACAGGCCGAGAGAGGGAAAGAGAGAAAGAGAGAGAGGGAGAGAGGGAGGAGCAGGATAGAGACAGGCAGACAACAACAACAACAACAACAACAACAACAGGTAATACATACTTGTGATTGCCAATAACAATGGTATACTAGTAAGATTAGCCAGAACAGCAAAGGAATGATAAAGGCTGATGATAGTAATTGTAACAGTTGAAGTCAGCAGGTCTGCTATTAGCATTAGCAGCAATAATAATTGATTGTACAGATATTTTATTTCTCTTATTTATCTTTATGTTCACTTTCGTCACATTGCTCCTCATTTTTCAGTAGGTCTGCCCAGTGGTGAACTTTAGCTGTATTTTCAACTGTTATTGGGGGCGCAATAGAGCTCTGCATGACGGCGTTGTCTTGTCAATGGTTGTTTAGAGGATCATCAGGCTTCACGATCTAACAAAGTTTCATATCACGTGATCACTTCAGTTGTGATCACCCGCTCCATCCGTCCCTCCGAGCGCCTGCTCAGCAGCTCTGCCCCTCTCTGTGCTGCGAGTCTGCACTGTTTTTGTATTATAGCCTTTGATGTGTTTTAAAGTCTTGTAATTAATGGGTCTTACCTTTGCCGAAAGTTCAACATCATGATGCAGATTTGTAAAAAGTAAAAATGAATCTTTGTCAGGTCTGTCCTCGAGAGGAGAACAAACAACTTTTAAAATGCTCATTTGTTGAATGGAGATCGGATAGATCATTTCTGATGCATTCGAGGGAGTCGGGAAATCTGAACGCTGAACAGGTTGTGTCTGTCCGTTTTGGCTCTTGTTTGTGGTATTCTCATTATGTGTTTGCCCTACAGTCTGGCACAGGACCGCAGCTTTTTGGGCTCTGCCCATAGTCATCATTTATTGATAATCACCTGCTATTTGATTTCTGTCACATGTTGTTTGCCCCCTAGATGTCTGCAATCGAATACTGTGAATACAGTAGTAATACAGCCTCGAGATTATGAGAGGCTTGTTGCATTTGCAGTACATCTGGTCAAGCTTTAACAGTAACTAAGTGTCATAGTTTAATCACATAAAGAACATTATATCATTTAAAGAAAAGCAATGTAAAAAATGTTCTTTTTCATGAGGCAGAGGATGTTTTCTTGATGTTTTAGTTTATTTAAAGGTGTCCAGAGTGTAGCAGCCTGTGTGTATGTGTGTGTGTGTGTGCGTGTGTGTATGTGTGCGTGTGTGTGTGTGTGTGAGGGAGAGAGAGAGACAGAGAGAGAGAGAGACAGAGAGAGAGAGACAGAGAGAAGGAGAGAGAGAGATGTATATGTGAGCATGAGATTGAGTGAGAGAGATTTGCTATATCTGATGAGATGAACAATTTAACTACGGACACAAAATCAACCAACCAATCAATCAAGGTGTGAGGTTAGCCCCAGGTGTATTTAAGTCCTAAAAACGCCCCGGGTCTGCCATTCAGATGTGGAGCCAGACCTGTTCTCCACTCCTTTTGCTTCATCTCTTTCAGCCATGCATTTGTCCGGCCCCTCATCAGTCCACAGGGCACTGGCAGTTGTAACAGTCAGTTTCCTGACAGATGCGTGCTTATCAATCACTGGAAGCAACAATTTCATAAATACCTCAAGTGCAGCGTCTGGGTCCCTCTCTTTACTCACATCAGACCAACTAACATTTTTAACATCATCCACACGAGTCTTGTGTGATCACTATTTTAGGCCCAGCCTTCGGGATTTTGGCCTGGATACAGCTATAGATTATGATCGCTCAATCCAACGGGAACAGATACAGCTTTGGAGCAAAGTTCTACAGCACTAGTGTAAATGTGATCAATGCAGGTGCATGATACGTTTCCTGTACTGTTAGTTAACACTCTGGTAGGTTTGTTAATGACCTGAACCAGATTACAGGCACTGGTTACAGTGACACGTTTCTGTTTCAGTGGACAGCTTGATGAAAGAAAATTAATGCTCGGGTTCACATTACATGTCACATGTCACACAAATGAACCAGTTACTGACTGTCAGAACTCGCTGGTCTATAACAGCATCCCAGCAGCAAAGGCTTTAAATGAGGCAGGTGAACCTGCAGCCACAGCATTTCAACAGCACTTGACATTAGGTCCACTCTGAGCTTGACGGGAATGTGGCTCTGAATGTATGTTGCTACTCCTCCCCCATAGGTATTTCCGTCCCTCTTATAGATCTTATATCCCTGTATGGCCACTGGAGCACCATCAAATGAGTCATCTAAATGGGTCTCAGAGGTGGCCAGAATATGGATGTTGTTTGATGTTAGCAAGTTATCAATATCCTCTATCCTAGAGTTGGTCCACTGTTCCTCGGTCAGGACAGAAGCCACATTGGTCCTCCTGATCTGAGGGTCGACAGTTGTTTGGAGTCTCCTTTGCAACACCCTGGAATAAACCTTCCATTAGTAGGGTTATACCCTGATATTTGGAGCACACCCTCTGTCCCCCCTTTTTTAAAATGGGAACCACCCCCCCGGTCTGCCATGACACAGGCATTGTTCCAGACCTCCACACTGAAGAAGTGTGTCAGCCAAGACAGCCCAATAACATCCAGAGACTTGAGCATCTCAGGATGAATTTCCTCCACACCTGGTGTCCTGCCGCCGAGGAGCTTCCTGACAACCTGAAAGACTTCCTCAAGGATATAGGTAAGACTGCTGAGGGGTCACACACGTATGTGAAGAGGAGGAGCCTTAATCTACCAAACTGCTCTTAGCTGAAGTACGATAAAGGTGCTGTGTTAAAATGAGTGCAGACATAAGTTACTATAAATGATGAAACCTTAAATATAGAGTTCTGTTGAACCCTTTCAGACTGAAAGAATCAGATCCACACTGGGAAACAACAGGAGGAGGTAATCTGAGTGAAGTGAAGCACACGAGACGAAACAAGCAGCTTTAAAGGTCTGGAGCTAAATTCAGACTGTGCTGCTGTCTGATGGAGGCCTGCAGGACGGATTACTGTATGTAGACGGTGGTGTACATGCCTGCTCTGCTATGAGTCAGCAGACACACCCCAACATGAGTCAGTCGAGGTGAATACTACAGCAGCTCCACATACCAGCAGAGTCTCAGGAGGAATGTCTCTGGGCTTTAATGTGGTTTCAAAGTGTCCTGTACATGTCTCACATCCCACAGAGAGCAGACAGACAGACAGACACTAACAGTTTGTCCTCTACAGAGAGCCTTCCTCTCTTCACTCAAACAGAAAGAGACTGACGTCTGAGCCAACGTTCACCACATTGTAAACATTGAAAGGTCACATGCCTTTGTTATTAATCATTATCTGACCCCAGAGACGTGAACGACTCTTGTGAACCAACACCGCTTCCTAACATGTTGGAGCTCGGAGGATCAGAGGCCTCAGTGTGGTCATTGTTCTGCCTTGCATCTAATTTATCCTTGTTTGTTCTTGTTTGTGTTCTGTTCCTGGGAGGATCTGAGAGTGTGAACCTGCAGGTGCGTCCTTCTGATTGGTTGGATTCGTGGGTTTGCTTTGAGGAGTGTCCTCTGCTGGTTGGAACAGAAACCTGACCGCAGTCTCTCAGATCGTTCTGAACCGTCAGTCTGATGAACGCTCGTTGACGCTCGTTGACGCTCAGTGTTGCTCAGTGTTGCTCGGTGACGCTCGGTGTTGCACTGTGATGCTCGTTGATGCTCAGTGAAGCTCGGTGTTGCTCGGTGTTGCTCATTGATGGTCGGTGATGCTCGGTGTTGCTCGGCGGTGATGCTCGGTGATGCTTGGCGTTGCTCGGTGATGCTCGGTGACGCTCGGTGTTGCTCGGTGGCGCTCAGTGTTGCCTGGTGATGCTCCGTGTTGCTCCGTGTTGCTCTGAATGGTCTCAGTAGGTTGTGATGTGGCAGAGTACTGAGTGGCTCAGGCAGCTCTGTTTACAGCTCAGTGGGTGTGTCTCTATGCAGATCCAGTCTCGGTGTTTCACAGGAAGCTGAGTCATTACGGCACCACTTTCATCAGCAATTCGTCAGTTCACAGAATGTCTGCTGTTTGAAGGCCTGCAAATCTTTATATCTTTACAGTTTATCTGCAGTCACTGTGACAGCATGCTCTCGTGTAACACCCCCCCCCCCCCTCCCCCCCCCCCTTCAGTGGAAATTAGAGTTAGTTAGAAGCTGAACTGTTTCCTCAGGCAGGTCCAGTCTTGTGAGGTATTACTCATGTTTTTCTCACCTCACCACATCTTACACAAAACTCACACTTATCAGCTTCTTTTAAAAGAACCTGTGACTTGACACAGAGTCTTTCATATGTACCTGATGGGTAAGTGACCATGATCATCAACACGTGTGTTTGTGAGGCCATCACCATAAACATTTCCACCTTCCCTTTAAAGCAGTGAATATCAAAGACTTATAGATATTTAAATACTACCAAATGCTTCAGCTAAGTCAATGAATGCTGAACACGAGCATCAGATCCCCATCATGGTCTACCCCACATGCAGTAGAAGCCACACACCGAGGGGTTCCCCAGCGACACTGGCTCCTGTCATCCCACAGTCTCGATTACAGGTAACTCGACCGCCAGGAGCACCTGATGACGTTCAGCAGAAACCCGTCTCCCCGGTGCTACTGTTAGCTTAAGAAGCCCCCAGGTTCTAGTGGAAGGACTTGAAAAGATCATCATCCAAATTGGAAGAAGTGATTAAAGATCAGCCTGAACACCTGAGTCCGACTCTGTGCACCTGTTCTGAAAACACTGTGAGTATCTACATGGCAGGTTGAACAGCAGACTCACCTGGCTGTCCTCAGCCTGCCATGCCCATCAGGTCTCTGTGCAGTTGCCTGTTCAGGGTAGATTTCATTATTATTACCACTATATTACTGCAGTATGACTAACCATGTGTTTCCCTGTCCATCTGCCAAAACACTCCAGAAACACATCATCCCATCAGCCCGCTACCACGACAAACTCACTCAATAATGTTTGCCTTTTAAACGCCAGGTCTATCTCTCATAACAAAAGAATAAAACATAATAAGATCCCAGCAGGAAACTGACGTGAACGTCGCCTCAGTTTGCTGAGTTAACAAACATGAACTGACAGATACAGTGTGCCTCACGCTGCCATCCACACGTGTAATGGTCCTCACATTTAGAGTGTCCATCTTCATGACAGCAGTCTGACTTTAACATGCACAGCATCTGGGACTGAAAGTGATGAGAGCGTATAAGGCATTCTGAGGATGGAAGAATTACTGTTGTACCATGATGTCAGCCACAGTGTCTCCGTCACCTGACCGTGATGCAGTTTGTGCCATGCGCTTCATCAGGAAACAGATTCTGAAATCATAAGAAAACTGAGGTTTGGCTCCGAGTGAGGAAGCACAGTGCATCATATTTCATTCCTCAGTGTATCACTGATGTTACATCAGTGCTCAGCAGACCAGGTCTCACACACTAACTCCGCTTAACCCTCAGATAAATATTGAACCTCTGCGTACACTGCTTCACTGTAAATGGGACATTGTCATAACATTTATGTAGCACAGTCATAAAACCGAGCAATAAACCTGGGATTAAAGTGACTGAGTGAACACCGGTTACTGTCATAAAACTGTCCTGTGTTAAAGAGTGATGGACAGCTGTGCACAAGTGACCGTACACTGCCCAGTGAATAACAGCATCATACACTGAACAAAAATATAAACGCAACACTTTTGTTTTTGCTCCCACTTTGGTGGCGGTGGGGTTATGGTATGGGCAGGCGTATGTTATGGACAACAAACACAGGTGCATTTTATTGATGGCATTTTGAATGCACAGAGATACTGTGACGAGATCCTGAGGCCCATTGTTGTGCCATTCATCCACGACCATCACCTCATGTTGCAGCACGATAATGCACGGCCCCATGTTGCAAGGATCTGTACACAAGTCCTGGAAGCTGAAAACATCCCAGTTCTTGCATGGCCAGCATACTCACAGGACATGTCACCCATTGAGCATGTTTGGGATGCTCTGGATCGGCGTACAGGACAGCGTGTTCCAGTTCCTGCCAATATCCAGCAACTTGGCAGCCATTGAAGAGGAGTGGACCAACATCCCACAGGCCACAATCAACAACCTGATCAACTCTATGTGAAGGAGATGTGTTGCACTGCGTGAGGCAAATGGTGGTCACACCAGATACTGACTGGTTTTCTGAGCCCCCGGACCCACCCAATACAGTAAAACTGCACCTTTTAGAGTGGCCTTTTATTGTGGCCAGCCTAAGGCACACCTGTGCAATAATCATGCTGTCTAATCAGCATCTTGATATGCCACACCTGTGAGGTGGATGGATTATCTCGGCAAAGGAGAAGTGCTCACTAACACAGATTTAGACACATTTGTGAACAATATTTGAGAGAAATAGGCCTTTTGTGTTCATAGAAAAAGTCTTAGATCTTTGAGTTCAGCTCATGAAAAATGGGAGCAAAAACAAAAGTGTTGCGTTTATATTTTTGTTCAGTGTATATAAACAGATGTTTGATCCTTCAGTCAGCTGATCACACTGTCCGCAGTGGTTCACTCCCTCCAACAGAGTCAGTGTCTGATGCACTGTCCCACACGGCATCGTGCAGCACAGAGCTTCAGAGTCTCTCATGGAGTCCTGTCATTGCATTGTCATTGTAAACACTGAGCTCTCAGACGGGGACGAGAGCAGCTTCCAAACCTGTTTCCTGTTTGTGACACACGGGACCAAACTGTGTGTGTGAAACTAACAAAATGATCAAATGCTTCCCTTCAGTCGTCACCTTATTTCTAATTCTAATTAGTTTATTTCTTTCTAACATGTGCACATCTTATTAAATGACAGGGGTCTCCATGGTGACCCAGGACCCCCCTGGATAACTCTAAAACTATTACTATAATCTATCCCAGTCGATCAGGTGTGGGTCAGGTCCCAGTGTGACTGCAGGTCCTGCTGCTGTCTAATGTCATCACATATATTTGTTTCATGTATTAGTCGTCTTCACAGAGCTGGTAGTGTTTCTGGGAGATGTAGTCCCATTAAGAGTGTGTTCATCCAGGTTAGGTCATGTTGAAAAGTGAGCTGGACGAGGTGACTCTGGAGGACACAGATTTAGATCGATTCTTATCACCAGCTTCCTGCAGGCCTGCAGTATGTCAGTGTGTACCTGTTAGTCAAACAGTGTCTATGTGACCGCTCAGAGATTCTGTCTGAAAGTGAACCAGGGCCAGGATTCAGAGAAGGACGGGTTGTTCTGAGAGCAGGCTGAGCTGTGCTCCTAAACATCCAATAAACTGGAGGTTTTATTTACAGACACAGTTTAGTGTTCCTCAGCCCCAGCCTCCGTACATCAGCCTCTCTTCACTGTTGGTGCACGCTGCCTTACATTGGTCCTGAAGCTGGACGTTTCCGTGACAGCCCCAGTGCATTGTTGGCCAAAGACTGAAGTGGATAATCTGCTCATTAGTCAGACCTCTGAGCTCTGACAGAGACCAGCAATAAAGACTGAAGAAGAAGAGAGAAGGTTCTAGAGACAATTCACGGGTCTGTCATCCTCTGTTCATGTACAGAGACGTGTTAGCCTACATGAACAGAACATCCACTGAGAATGACAGAGCTTATCTACCACACTGCAGGCACATATGCCCCCACATGTCATTAATATAACTGTGTGCCAATTCGTACACACACACACACACCCGTCTGTGTGTGAGAGTAAGACTCAGACACCCAGAGGTGTGTATGAGCTTAGTGTTATCTCGGTTCCTTCAGCTTCCTCTGCTTAATCTCCTCACAGCACTTAAAACTGCCAACACTTCACGTGCACACTCTGAGGCTTCACGTGCACGCTTGTCTTTCTGTCTGCTGCAGGAGACGTCTTCTTTCATACTGTCCTTCAAAATTTGCTGACATTTGCTCTGCGTACATTTGTGAGTTGATGTGTTGTGCAGCTGTGGTGACCGGGCTGCTCAGTGAATCCAACATTAATCCTGATTTTTCTTCCAACATTAAATAAACACGACTGACGGTGATTTTGACGTTTAAAATGCTCCGCCTGTAGAAAACTGCACATCAAATCAATCGCTCCCTAAACTAACAGCCCCTCTCCCAGGGGGCGATGGAGAGGTTTGGGCTTCACTTTGGGGTGAGCTGGCAGGTCATGAGATGAGCGCTGACCTCTCAGCAGCAGTTTAGAGTTAAAGAGTAAACAACAGAGACGGGTGGAGAAACTGAAGTCACGTGTCTGGAGCAGAAGACACAGAGCTGTCAGACAGTCTGTGCCTGATTCATGAGCTGCTAATGAGCGAAGGAAGCATCATCACTGGGTCCCACCGTACGTTCACTGACTGACAGCTAGCAGCTCCCACCTGTCAGATCAGGTGTGTTCGAGACCATGTTGTGTCAGAACAGGCTGTAAGAGCAGGCTGTAAGAACAGGCTGTAAGAGCAGGCTGTAAGAGCAGGCTGTAAGAACAGGCTGTAAGAGCAGGCTGTGTAGCAGTGAGAAAGACTGTGTGTATGTCTGTTATTTCTTCTTTCTCTTCATGTTATGATCACACCTGACACAGGTAACAGGTCTGAAACAGACGTTGACCTTTGTTCACATGTCCAAAGCCCAGCCTGAGTCCTCCTTGTTGTGACCCAGTGACCTCCTTCAGACTCTGCCTCAGGAGCAGCAGCAGGAGAGTTTCCCAACGACTTTCCACTGAAATCACCAGAGACGACGATCAGCTGGTTTCACCACGGGGGAGGGGGGGCTGGAAAATGTCGTCTGTAACCTTTCTCACTCCTGCTGCCTGTAACAGTGGAAACTGTTAAACACACACACACACACACACAGACACACCCATCATGCTTGCTCTGTCAGATTTTTTTCCTCTTCCTCATTCCATCTTCAGTCCACGATGAGCTGATTCATCAGCAGCTGAAGGAAACTGCTGACGGACTGTTACCAGGAACAGTCTGGAGTTTTTCCCCCGTCAGGAGCGAAACGAGTAAACTGGAAACGAGCTGAGCTGAAACAATTAGCACTTACAACATGATGTTTCTGTTCTTCCTCCTGGATCAGGTCCCGCAGGAAGTCTTTCACAAACGACATGAATGGACTGTAACAGTGAAACATGACACCGAGGATGAATCAGAAACAAAGTCCTGCTTCCTCTGAACATGAAGAATGTTTCCTGGAACAGCTCTCTGCAGATGAAATCCACTATGTTGGCGTTTGGAGCAGTGTTTCACTTGGTTTAATGATATACCTCAAAACCCTGCAAGAGGCATGAGGGGCTCTCATTACATGACGATCGATGTTATGCAGGCAAGCACGTCCCGCATGTCGAGTTCAATCCTGATTTATTTTGGGGTTGAGACACTGGGAGACACTCGTGTCTCTTAGTAATATAGATGGTATTGTTGTTAGTCAGGCTCATCAGCAGCGGTGTGTGTGCGCGTGAGAGCCTCTCACAGGCTTTTCAATGATCTCGTTCATTCAAAAAAACAGAGCAGATTTCTCGAAAGTGACCACATGATGAATTTAAAGCTAAGCTCTGGAAGGTCACTGTTTGTTCTCCTTGGTGTCCCATGTGGTGATAAGCAGTAACTGCAGGTTTGGTTGCCGTGGTAACATTTACTTACCTTATGATGTAACCTTGTTGTGAAGGAAATGAACACAACTTGAGGTCTGTTAGTGTCTGTGTCCTCAGAGAGCCAAAGTCTGGCAGCCTTTCTCTGAGTCTGTAACAGAGCTCTGGCTGCTCTTACTCTGAAGCAGGGTTTCAATTATCCGCTAATGACTGCTTTTTTACAGGTAAAATCTGTTGAAGTCTGACATTAAAAATCCCCCGGTCATAATGTCCAGTGAAAATAAAATATTAAAAAAAAAATATCACTGATTCATTAAAACCAGCCATCAGAACTGTTATTGGTCCTTTTGGTAACAGCACCAGCCCCCCTCATCGATGCCATAGGAGAGCTGCAGAGCTGTGATGACAGCGCTCTGCAGCTATGGAGGCTTTCTCCATGAGCTGCCAAGTCCTCATCAGGGATTTCAGTGAAATATATCCAGATTCATATATATTCATTCATATTAGTACATATAATGAACTGCACTCCCTCAGGGAGAGAGAGAGAGAGAGGTTGCATGCATATGGACTGCACGGACACAGCGCAGAAAGTGGTCATTTGAACACGAGACATGTTCCGCTGTATACATTACAGTTTAGTGAAGTTATTGAAGCCGAGTGCACCAGCTGGACGTACGCCTGGGTGTAACGTTATGTCCGACTTAGAGCTGAAGGTTACGACAGACTTTAAATTACGCCCTGTGCACCAGTTAGACTGAAGCCCAGTTTGTGTTGCACCCGGATGTATCTTTTACGCCTAGGATGGAGAAGGCGTAGGCTTAGAAAGTCAGACTTAAATCCACGGTGAAACAAACGGTCACAAAACCTGAAAGAACACCGTGGCAGCGTGTCTCGTTGTTTTACAGGACAAATAAAAGGGCATTAAAACGAGAGAGAGTCATCTGTGATCGGACAGTAAGCTGATCGAAAGGTTTCCTTTTTGTTCCTGTTTGAATCAAAGAGCCCTCAGCTGCAGCATGTGTTGGACAATCCCCACCCTGCAGGTGCTGACTGAGCTCAGGTGCCAGTAGGGCCTTACAGAGGGAGACATGACACATGTACATCGGACACGGCATGCTTGACTATTTATGTTTCCTTGTTTCACTATTCGTTGTGTTATCCATATCTTCTGTCCATCATTTGATGAGGGAAGTTAGCAAGTGGAGACGTGAGTTTCTTGGTAACAGTCACCGCTTTTCAAGTGTTCATGTGGACGCAGCTATGACCGGGGTCAGTTAGACTCGGCGCATGGTATGAACTCCAATCAAGAAGTCGTCGTAGCTAAGTCGGACGTAAGAGATGAGACCTATTTTTTTCACGCCCAGCTGGTGCACTCGGCCCTGTGACCTGTGGACAGAGCCCTTGGGTACAGTGACAGATTGATCGCTGTCTCATGCACGACTCATCCGAAGGTTGAAAGTGCAACATTACGCGTGTCATACATTCATTTTAGGACAAAATTATTGTAGGGACAATTAACACTAATTTCCCTACTCAATTCTACGCCCTTGATACAGCCTGCCTATCAATTGTTTAAAGCGAAAAAAAAGCAGATAGTATTTTGATTTCAGCCATTTGTCCGGAACACTGAAAGCTTCCAGGACATCGGCACAGATAGTTTTTAACAGAGACCCTGCTCTGAAGCCTTCAGCTCTTGTGTGTGTGATATTCACTCCTCATCTTTGTGCTTCCTCTGAGGAGTTTTATGGCTCCTGACTCTTGTCACAGGAACTCTCACATGTTTTCCACTCAGCTGTCACTCAGGAACAAAGTCCACAAACAAGAAGTTTACCTGCAGAAATCACCTATGTGACAGTGTCTCAAATTACCTGTCAGACCACAGCACATGTTGTCTTCATTGTACTTAAAAGAGAAAGCATGATATTGAATGGTCAACGGGGGAAAGTGATGGTCAGTTACAGACTTGTTGAGTCCTGTTTCAAATACAAACCTTAGACGAAGACAGAATAATGGCTATCAGCAGGGTTATATGAAACATGATCATCAGACTCACCTGAGGATGAACCCTTCATGCTTTGTAGAATACTTGAGTGTTCCTGTAGCGCCACCAGCTGGTCTTTATTCAAAGTGAAATGTCTTGAAAGCTGAAACAATTAACCATTAGGTATTAAAGTGTGTTCTAAAGAACATTTTTGGTCATTTTCACCATCAGAATGTTAAAAAATGTGTTAACTATTTTGACGACATGGACACATGGTGACAGAAATACCAGATGTGCAAGAACCGACATCGCCTGAAGAACCACCAGACCAAGATGAAATGCATGCTGAAGTTGCTGGTAATAATTACCCCTGTTGAGACGCTGGAGAAGGCAGAGGGAAGGAGGCAGTAATCCAAGCAGGATGGTTGGTTGGTTGGAGGGCCAATAAGTGAGCGGTCTTTCTTGAAAACCCATTTGGGTTTACAGGACAGCCTCTTGGGCTGAAGAATGACCAGCACCTCAGAGACACCTTCAGTCATGTTCACAGGGAACAATAGCTGGGCCTCTTTAAGTCCTTGATCAATCCAGCTGAGCCAACCCTGGACTTTGATGAGCAGGAGTCTGGCTGGAAGGAGGTCCAGGGGGTTGTCAAGAATGCAAGAGCAAACTTAGTCACAAGGCTAAGTGGGCTTCTGGGTTGTTTGGAGCAAAGATGCATGGTCACTGAGCTTGTCAGGGAAGAACAAAGGGGACCTAGTTGTGCTGTGACTGGACCTCACAAATGCCTATGGTACCATACCCCACAAGCTGGTTGAGGAGACAATTAACCAGCACCACATCCCAGGAAAGTTCAGGAACCTTGTTTTGGACTACAACAGCTTCAGTCTGAGAGTCCTCTGAGTCTTCAACCTCAGTGTGGCAAAAGCTCGAGAAGAAATTCATCACCGGATGCAACTGCAACTTATTCAGGCTTCATGGATGATCTAACACTGATAACTTCAGTACCAAGGAGCAGGTGGATCCGTAACGGCCTTGAGGAGCTGATTACCTGGGCTCACATGGGTTTCAAGCCAGCAAGGTCTAGATCCCTGGTGTTGAAGAAGGGATAGGCCATGAACAACACTGCTCTGCACTTGGCAGCACCTAGATACCATCCATCACCAAGAAATTGGTGAAGAGTCTGGGGAAGGTCCGGCTAGGTGCAGTGGACAAGTCAGGCCTGGCAGGTTTAAGGCCTGGATCCACCAACACAGCAACGATTCTCTGGCCCCTCCTGGTCTATGAAGTCCCGATCTCAATAGTCAAGGTCTTTGAGAGTGGGTCAGCAGGTTATTACAGAAGTGGGTGAGACTGTCCTCGAAGCCTACATGGACAGAACAACAAGCTTAGGCTCCCCATCAGCAGCCTGAATGGAGAATTCCTGGTGGGGGAGTGCAATACCAGGACAACAGCCAGGCTGTGGATGTCAGAGAGTAATGGCTAAAGCACAGTGCTTGTGGGCATAGTGACATGGGGGAGAGCTGGAGGAAGAGCAAGCCGGCAGGATGGTTGGATTGAGGCAGCAGGGAATTTGGATGAGATAGGAGCAAGCGGTTGAGTACAAAGTATTGTGGGCCTAAGCTTTGGGAAGCAGAGCCTCATTGAATACAGTTCTTAAACCAGGTCTATGAAGTGCTACCAGGGCTATCGAACATGATTTGCTGGGGCAAGTGGAGTCACCAGCTTGCTCACTGTGCCAGAGAACAGAGACCTTCTCAGCTGCTGTCCAAAAGGCCTGGGCAAGAGGTACCATCGCTGGCATCATGACCAAGTCCTGAAGGCACCTCCAACCAGTGAGAAACATCCTTGTTTTAGTCAAGGCAGGGGAGAAGGTTACACCAGCTGCCTGAACCAGCTCCTCGGGTCTGCTAGCAATGGTGTTGGATTGGCAGATTAAAGGTCACAAGTTACAATAAGTATACAAGTGTACAATAATCCAGCTTGGAAGTAACGAATGCATGGACTAGATTTTCTGCATCGTTTTGAGACAGGATGTGTCTGATGTTTGTTGCGAAGGTGAAAGAAGGCTGTCCTTGATATTTGTTTTATGTGGGAGATGAAGGACATATCCTGATCAAACAGAACTCCCAGATTCCTAACAGTAGTGCTGGATGCCAGGCTGATGCCATCTAGGGCAGCTATATCATTAGAGAAATTCAACGTCATCCTGCTGGTGTCACCCGAAGAAAACCCACAGCAAGGATCCATGAGAAGAACATTTAAAAATCATGATGTTACGTGTTTCCAAACAAAGAATGTTATTTAATCATTTTAGAAATATTAGACGTTTGACAAATAAATGAGAAAAAATCCATGTTTTAAATAAATATGTTTTAATAGTTACACTAAAAACATGAGTATTAAACATTTTACAGCACCAATAAATATATTAATGTGAAAATATACTAAAAATGTGTGTGGCTGTACAAACTCATTAAATACAAATCGAATGTTTTCATCAGCACTGAGGCAGCAGCCGGGGCAGTGAACGCACCACCAGGACCCACACAGGACAGAAGGTCAGTGAACACAGCATCAGGGTCTGTTCACATGAACAGAGGAGTAGCTGGCTCTCTCTCTCTCTCTCACACACACACACACAGACACACACACACACACACACGCACACACGTACACAGGGAGGAGACATGTTGTCATCAGGTGTGTTTCACAGTCACAGTCCAGACCTGTCTGACTGTCAGTGCTCAGGCTGAGCGTCGCGGAGAGCAGAGAGGTCTGCCGCTGTCTGTCAGGGTGGAGCTGTGACGTGTTCCGACCGACTTCTTTCCCCCACATTAAAAACAAGAAGTGTTTCTCTGTCACAGTTTACTCTGGCTGTCTGTCAGGAGCTCTCTCTGTCGGCAGCTCAGGATGGAGGTTCACTCCACCTTTAAACTGTGGAGGAGGTGATGATCTGAGATTATTCATACACTGTGTTTAAGGTTAAAGCACTAAGCACAGGGTTTACTCTTGTTACAGTACGCTGTTACAGACTTTTGGGTTCTAATGTCTCCTGTGCGTGTTGACACTGAAGGTAGCCTCCACAGAAGTGAGACATAAATAAAAGTGATTGATTGTAACGTGACGTTTCCTGATGTTTGAAGTGTTAGTGCAGGGAAGCAGCTGAACACTGAGTGAATGTTTGGTAAGTGGGAGGTGTCTGTGTGTGTGTGTGTAATAGTTGCAGTAGGGACATTATGTTAGTGCACAACTAACGTCAGAGTTGCTCTGTGCCAGCCCCTCCCCCCCACACACACACGTTCTAAACTGAACCAGGTCCGGTCTAAAACTCCTTCAGTTCCCATGACACAACAGTAGCCCCCCCTCCCCTCCCCTCCCCCCCTTCCCCTGAAGAATGAAAACCACCTGTGTTGGCGCATCTCACTCACACATGTTGTTGCTGGGGTTACCATCGGTCATCCCCCTCCCCCCCCCGGCTGCTGAGCGCTGGTTTAAACAGGAATGTCAAAGCTTCAGTCCTCCTCACACAGAGTGAGTCGACAGTCAATAGAACATAACACTGCATATAAATATGTGACAGAATACTGAACAGACTCTATAAATAGACGGAGACGGAGTGGCGACTCGTTCTTTGGAACACACACAGTTAAATAAGGAAGAAGCTGATCAAGCTCAGCCTGTCGAGTTCTCCGTTCACACCTGCAGGGATGTCCCTCACACAGCCTGGTCTCACACATTAAAATAACAAACAAACTGTGCACAAAAAGACAAGTCTACCCCCCCAACAGGGAGGGGCTACATGAAGGGGGCGGAGCCAGGAACAGGAAGTGGTTTGATTTACCACATTTTAATATCGACTGGAATCTTTGCATGTCCCAGACATTAGTCCAGGTGTGTCCTTCGTCATGTAACCCCCCCTCACACACACAGGGGAGAAGGTGAGCTTCACAGTATCTGTCAGCGCGGTACGTAACCTGCGTCCACCTCTGAGACAGTTCAGTGGGTCCATACAGTGAGACAAATCTTCACATCATGTCACAGAGGAAACAGCCCTTTAACCACAGCAGCTCCTCCTCCTCCTGCTCCGTCTGAGCAGGGAGGCGCGTCGTCTTCTGCTGCAGGAGTTTCTCTTTTATGAGAAATATTTCCATCCAGCATCCAGTGAACTGTTACACTAAGTTACACATTTACCCCACCAGTACTTGGTTCACGCGCCGGCAGCGCACTCGTTAGCTTTAAATAGCGTCGTCTTTTCGTAGCAGCAATACACGTTGTCGATGTACTTGTATATATGTACATATATATTAATATCTTCAGGCGTCCACCGTAGCAGGAGCTCGTCCTCAGAGTCTCTCGCGTCGTCATGTTGTGTCTTTGCAGGAATGCATCGTCACGTCTCAAAGTGCTGTGCAGAGAAAGGCTTCCTTCATTGCAGTGTGGTCTCACCTCCGGGGGCGCTCACACCTGTGGAGGAGGAGAGGGAGAGGTTAAAGACACACAGGACTGACATGTCTATAGAGAAACATGAGAGCAGAACATCAGGTGTGAACGGACTCCTCTCACACAACATCAAATCACTCCATGCACACGGGGGGGCATGAAGCAGGAATGGACAGTGAGGGAGAAGGTCACGGGTTTGGGTTAGGGTTGGATGGTCTGGGTGGGTTTGGAGGTGCAGGGGTTAACAGCCACCTGACCCTGGCTCCAGAGACCCCCCGCCCTGATGACCCCCCTGCTGTGTCTCCTGAACACTGAGCAGCCAATCAGAGGGCAGCGAGTGGTCAGTCCACCAGCAGTGTGTGGGGGGTCTCTGGGGGGGTCATGGAGGTGGGGGTCAGCAGTGAAACGTGGCCTGTTTGAGCAGCAGGTCTGCATTTAGCTGCTCACAGACAGGAGCTGCACTCTGCGTGTTACAGTTAGTGTGTACAAAGCTCCACATGGTCTCTTAAAGAGCTCTGAAACATACAGCTAGCTGTGGCTAACGTTACTCATGCTAGCTGTTTGTTAGCATCATGTGATCACTCAGCTGAAAGCAGCTGACCTCTGGGAAAAGTAAACTTCAGTAGTTTGATATTATTAGATTAAATCCTTCTGACAGTCTGAAGCTCTTTGTAGACCTGCATGAGGTCCAAACAAACCAACATGAAACTCATCCTGAACTCTGTCTGCAGACTTTTGGTGTTCGTGCTTTAGAGTAGAAAATCAGCTGTTATCTGTGAAGGCATCAAGGTCAAACACTAAACTCAGGACTGAAGGTCAGCTCAGCTCTCAGTCTCAGCTCCTGCTCCTCATCAGTGAACACTTCAGGTGAGTGAGCAGACAGTGAGAGCATGCAGGTGAACTTATACTCCTCTAGATCTAATTCTTCTGACATGTTTGTTTCTTGGAAGCTTCCAAAGCTTCATTTAAACTATGTCAGCTTAAACTTTGTGATTTCACCACAAACGTCTGATAGATTCCAGATTTTCAATCCACAGAGGATGAGCCAAAGATGAATGAAAACCATCATAGTGGAGATGATCAGTCTGTTTATGACCTGTATTGTAATGACTGTATAATTACTTTTTAATAACTTTTAACAGTATAAAAACTTTAACTGTATATCACTATATAATTACTTTAACTGTATATCACTATATAATTACTTTAACTGTATAAAAACTGTATAATAACTGAATAAAACATTTAACTGTATAATCACTGTATAATAACTTTAACTGTATAATTACTTTTTAATAACTTTGACTGTATGATAACTTTTTAATAACTTTAACTGTATACCTTTTTAATAACTTTAACTGTATAATAACTTGTTAATAACTTTAACTGTATAATAACTGTATTAAAACTTTAGCTGTATAAAAACTTTAACTGTGTAATAATTTTAACTGTATAAAATCTTTAACTTTTTAATAACTTTAACTGTATAATAACTTTAACTGTATAAAAACTTTAGCTGTATATTAACTTCTTAATAACTTTTAACTGTATAATAACTTTGTAATAACTTGAACTGTATAATAACTTGAACTGTATAACTTTAACTGTATGATAACTTTTTAATCACTTTAACTATATAATACCTTCTTAATAACTTTTAACTGTATAATAACTTCTTAATAACTTTTAACTGTATAATACCATTGTAATAACTTTAACTGTATGATAACTTTTTAATCACTTTAACTGTATAAAAACTTTAACTGTATAAAAACCTTTGCTGTGTAATAATTTTAACTGTATAAAATCTTTAACTTTTTAATAACTTTAACTGAATAATAACGTTTTAATAACTTTAACTGTATAAAAACTTCTTATTAACTTTAACTGTATAATACATTTTTAATAACTTTAACTGTATAATAACTTACAGTATTATGTCTATATTATGTCTATAAGTTCACTGTCACTGTTTGATGTGACAGACAGAGTGAGCACAGAGGCACAAAGATGTAACGTCATACAGACAGACACAGCAGCAGCAGAGAGCAGGAGACACATGCAGTTCTCAGCAGGAACCCTGACAGGAGACAGACAGGTGGGAGGAGAGACAGACAGGTGGGAGAAGAGGCAGACAGGTGGGAGGAGAGGCAGACAGGTGGAAAATAAAGCTTCAAAGAATGTTTTTATCGTGTGGAAAACAAACCTGCAAGTTCTCTCGTTTAACTCAAGCTGCCTGGCCTTGCAGTCTAACTGTGTGAATTTGCAGGAACATTTACAGGTGAGAGGATCCTGCACAAACAAGCGCTTCCTCCTCTCTGAGCAAGGCACACAGTGGCTGCAAGAGAAGCAAAGAAAGAGACAGACAGAGAGAGAGAGACAGGGCTAAGCTACAGAGCAGAGAGGCCCCACGCACACTCACACACACTCATCATGCAGGCACAGATCTGATGTGAAGCTTCATCACTGATGTCAAACTCTCTGATTCAGCAGGAGCTCTGATATTGAGCTGCATAATAAATAAGCTTCATAATAAAAAAGGATCATATCTTTAACTGTTGAATTTTACATGAGAGGTTTTGTTCTGTGGAGCTGCAGTCTGAACTTTATACCAGATGTGAGCAGAGATGAACAGTGAACATGTGACCGTGTGAGGAGACGTAGACACCATAACTGTGTCAGTATCTGTTCAGTGCTGAGCTGGAGGTCACAGCAGAGACACAACAGCTCCGGATATCAACCTGTTTGAACTTTAACTCATCACCATCCATCAACCCTGACAACAGAGCTGCACTCAGCTCAGACCACACACACGCACACACACACACATTTACCATCTCTACTGTAACGACTGTACTATCAATCATCTGAAACAGGAAACACAAAAATCCTCCAACGGAAACAAACAGCAGCTTATCAAAGCACAGCACAGAAGAAGTGTCCTCACAAAGACAGAAAGATGTGTGTCTTCACGGACACAGCAGGACGCGTGTTGTCACAGAGACAGAAGGACGCGTGTCCTCACAGAGACAGAAGGACGTCGTGTCCTGATATTTCAAAGGCACCAAAGACACTGAGGTGTCAGAAAGGATTAGAGATGCTGAAGCTGAGTCGTCCTGCTAACTCAGAGCTCCTCTAACTGTCTTTGTTTTGACCTTTGACACTGGCACACAGTTGAGCTCAGCAGACAGACTGTGACACAGAGTCTACAGGGTCATCAATACCTGATGAAGAACAGAGCATGAGACCTGACCTGGTCTCCTCAGTAGGGGGAGTATTGATCCTGAGTATTGAGTGTATCAGGATGGAGTGCATGATGAGCTCCTCCTCTTTTATCTCCAGGCTCCGCCCCCTGCAGGCTGAGCTACGTGTACACAGACACGCTGTTTGACTCAGCTCATGATCCCATCTCTCCTCCACCCATCAGCTCCAACCTCCGAGGCTCTGAACACGCTCAGTCCGCTAATGCAATTAAACATCCTGTCCTGCTGCAGACACACACACAAACACACACACACAGACACATGCGCGCATAACACGTCAAACACTCAGAGTTGTGGTCCTGCGTTCAGAGTAAAAACAGGTCAGCTGTGTGACACCTGCTGCTATGATTAGAGCGGGACGACATCGGGGGGTGAGGGTCGGGTTTGTGTAACCTGAGTGTGTGTGTGTGTGTGTGTGTGTGTGTGTGTGTGTGGAGGGGGGGTTCCTCAGGCCACGCTGCTGGTCTATCTGCTCATAAAGCAGTAAAACCATAAAGACAGAGCTCAGAGTCTGAAGCTCTGACTTACGACTCTAAGTCCACAAACTGTGACATCATCGAGTGCGGGAACACAAACACACTGATGCTTCATGTGTTTCTGTCCACAATTAAAGGCTGCTCCAGGTGTCAGACATGTACACCTGGTTCATCTGAAGACCATGCTGAAGTTACACTGACAGATGTGACTCCTCATCACGTCTCATGTTCTCATCACAAGTCGATATATTTATTATTTTAATCTCATTTCACCTTCAAAGAGTTTATATAAACTTTACATAAACCTTACGTAAACTGCACGTAAGGTTTACGTAAACTTTATATAAAGTGTCTGTTGGTTGTGTTTAAAGAACATTTAACGCCTGAACAGCTGAAAACAAAATAACACGTACTTACTATTCTTTCTTTAGAGGGACGTCAGGCTTCAGTCTGAAACAAACAACACACATTACAATTATTATATATTTATATACCTGTGTGTGTGTGTGTGTGTGTGTGTGGTTGTGTGTGTGTGTGTGTGTAGAGCAAGGTGAGTCTCTTACCTGCAATCACACTTCTGATGTTCTGTGAAGCTGAGATGGACCATGTGCTGCGTCACCATCGGCCTGAAACGCATCACCTGAACATACACACACACAGATACAGGAAGAGATGCTCAGATTAAAACTACATCAACATGAATCTTTATAACCTCCACTCTGACCAACACAGCCCTGAACCTGCACACACTCCCGCCACACACAGACGGCTGTAAACACAGCGTATGGGGGTAAACATGTCTGGTTGAACCTGAAGCACCTATCTGATATCAGAGACCACCTGCTGATGTCAGAGTTTATGTTCTGTATTTGTGGGCGGACCTTCCTCAGGTGTCACAGTTTAACCTGAGATGATCATTTAGTCACCTGATAACAATAAACCTCTAAGGGTAACAGTGTTAGCTTAAGAGTTAGCATGAAGTCTGGTAGTTGGTGTCTGTTGTTTCTTAATTTTCATAAGTTTATACTAATAGGAAACAGCTTCATTAGCCCCGCCCCCGGCTCACCTGCAGCGTGACATTTCGTGTTTCCGTGGGGACGCACTCCATGGCCTCGTCGTTGCAGCAGCCCCCACAGCGCTTGAGGACGACACAGGAGGGGGCGTAGTTGTGCTCGGTGTCCTCTGGGTACTCGGTGAAGATGTCCACCAGCAGCTCGCGGGGCTGACAGCTGCTCTTAGTGATGACTTCCGTGAGAGGGACGACTGAGGACGAGAGAGTCAGCATCATTCATGAGACATTAATAATAAGAAGAATGCATTACATTACAGATGATAATACAGGAAAGAGTTAGCATGTGAAGAGAGCAGCTGATCTGTGAGCAGCATCAACACAGTGAGGCCTGCTCGCGATGAGGCCTACTCACAGTAAGGCCTGCTCGCAGTGAGGCCTACTCGCGGTGAGGCCTGCTTGCGATGAGGCCTGCTCAGGGTGAAGCCTGCTCGCAATAAGGCCTGCTCAGGGTGAAGCCTGCTCGCGGTAGACCTACTCGGGGAAAGGCCTACTCGCGATGAGGCCTACTCAAGGTAAGGCCTGCTCGCAGTGAGGCCTACTTGCAGTGAGGCCAGCTCGTGATGAGGCCTGCTCAGGGTGAGGCCTGCTCAAGGTGAGGCCTACTCAAGGTGAGGCCTGCTCAAGGTGAGGCCTGCTCAGGATGAGGCCTACTCAAGGTAAGGCCTGCTCGCAGTGAGGCCTACTCACGGTGAGTTCAGGGTTCATTTGTTCATTTCTCAGTCAAAAGTCAACACATTGTTAAAAGCTCATCAGACCAGAGTGAGTCTCCTCTCTGTATTCAGACCACAATAATCCATCTCAGAGTCCATCAGTCCTGTTCCCAGCGACCCCGGCTAAATCCTGACCCCGGGTCTGACCTCATGCTCTGTGGCGCCTGGCTTCACCTCTGACCTATGACTCCACAGAGCCCACCCCTGAGCAGGCTCCGTCCCTGACTGATGCTGCAGGCTGACTGTAAGCATGTTAGCTTCATGACACAGACTGATCTGAAGTTACTGACACAGATGTTGACCTCCTGTAGAGGTCAGAGTATCTGAGGCGTGACGAGGAGCCATGATGACCAATGTTTCCTTGGATGTCAGTGTCACTGCCGTGTTGCCTTCACTGACTGAGAGGAAAATCCCCTCTTATCACAGCGAAGCTCTTTAAACAATAATAACACTGCTCTGTGTACTGACTGACTCCAGATCACACACAGCAGGTGTGACAGCAGGTGTGTCTCTGAGTGATGATGTCACACTCTCAGCTGGTTCCACCACCTCAGCAGGATGTCACCTGTCTTACATCATCCTGTCAGAGACACGTCTCATATTATCATTAGCAGGTCTGATGAATGAGTGAATGTACTAACAGGTCCTGTGTGTAAGTGTGTGTGTGTGTGTGTGTGTGTGTGTGTGTGTTAGAGAGAGTGACAGGTGCAGTGTGAAGGTCGCAGCATGACGTCCTACTTCACACATACAAGCACACACGCACACACACATTCATGCACGCTCACACACACACACACACACACACACACACACACACACACACACACACACACCCTCTCAAACCACACATTATAAAATCCATCTTTGCATGACAGAGGTTTAAACTGATGAACTTCCTGTTCTGTCTACATCACAATGTGTATATCTAAACACACACACAGGTCTGACATTGAATCGAGGCTGTCTGCTCATGTGTTGACTCTGGAGGCTCTGACTGATTCAGACTCTTATTTTGAAATCCGCAGCAGATTTATGGGGCTCTAAAGTCCTCGTTCAGACCTTTGACTGATGAGAACTTTGACTCCTGACTGCTCGCTGCAGAAAAACACCTGAGCTCAGACTGATGAACCAACACCTGCTGCACACCAATTCCCACTTTATAACGACTGCTCAACACGTGTCCACCAGGGGGCTCTGTGGTCGCCCTGCTGCACTTAGAGGAACAGAGGAAGTCTTTAGAGAACAAACTTACCCTCATTCTTGCTCTTGTCCACTCCTCTGTTAATGCTGGCAGTCTGTAAGAGAAGAAGAAGACGTGTTAGATGTGAGTCTGTCTGCAGCTCTGCATCAGCTCATCTCGGTCACTGTGAACATCTAACCCTTCATCACACACTGATCCACGTCAGCAGCACCATCACACTGACCTGATACGAGCTGTAACATCAGAACAAACTGCAGGGTCAGAATTTACTCTGCTGCTGTCTCTGACCTGTTGTCTGCCCTGATCACTGACTGACAGGCTGACCTGACTGACAGGCTGACCTGACCTCCACTTCACTGAAGCCTGTTGCTCAGTGGACGTGTGGAAGTCAGAACCTGCTAATGCTGATTTATTTAATCTGACAGGCAGCATGATGTGAATGATGTGTGTGTGAGTGTGTGTGTGTGTGTGTTTGTGTCTGTGTGTGTTCTTTAATATAGAAACGTTTTATTTTGAAAGATCCGGCAGGAACAGGCCTTTGTTTAGATGGTAAACAGTCTTAGTGAGGAGCAGCTCCCTGAGACTTGCGTTCACCTTGCGTGGCTGCTGTAACGTGCGGAGGTATTGCGTGAGAAAACGGGACAGCCTGTGTGAGCGCGCGGGAGGCATCCTACGGGGGGTGGAGACCAAAGAGTCCGGATCACCGTGAGAACAGAGACAGACCGGGACCAGACCCCGCGGCTACACTCAGACCTGTGCGCGAGGCAGAACCGCATTCAGAAATCCGTAATTTTAACGCTTAGTCCGCTCACACACTGACCAGGCAGCCCTTTAATAATAAATTATACAGATTTTAGAAACGTGACTATTTTCTGTTTAATTCGGCTCATAGGTAATCCAGCGGGCAGCATTCATGAAGTGTAAACCACAACTTTTAGGACCCCCCCCCCTTATTAAATCAAGTCTGTGGGATGTATCAAAAGGAGTCAAATAAATGTAAGCTTCATTTCTACTTACTGAACCAATTATTTGCAGAGTTTAATGATTTTCTTATTTGGTGTGTGTTTCATCTAACGTGACTTTGCATTTCTAACGTTTGAAGCGAGCAGGATTTTCAATAGTCTCGCGTTGCAAAGACACAAAGTGTGTGTGTGTGTGTGTGTGTGTGTGTGTGTGTGTGTGTGTAGGTGTGTGTGTGTGTGTGTAAAAACACAAAGGTATGAGAAAGAATCACAAATGTTTCCGCACAGAGCAACATAAACGTGAATTAATCCGTTCATGTAACGGGCGAGTTTTCTAATAAAGGTTCATCATCTCAAATACATGAGGATATAAAGATCTGTACAGAGAACACACGGCTCACTCTCACTTCTATCACATTTTACGATGGTTAATGAGGTGATGATAGGAATTAAAGCACTCACCTGTACAGTGGATAGGTGAACCGCTGCCAAAAGGATTTGTACCAAAGTGACAACAAAGTTCATGGTTGTAATTCCGCACGAGGAGTCCTGAAATCTGCGCTCGTCCAGCAGTCAAAAATCTGACACCAACAAACAAAACACAGTCAGAAGAGGAAAAATGAATACTTTAAAAAACCGCGGCAAATCTTGGCTATAGCAAAAGCACATCCATATCTCCCACGCGCATGTGGCACGTTCACAGTGAGCCCGGGCAGCGCTCCGCGTGAAGCCTTACCATCCACAGACAAAGACTCTATGATGGGCTGTACAATCCAGACCGGACCCGCAGCTCAGCAGCACCGCGATCCTCCCACAACCGGCCCGGTAACGTCCACAGGGCGCGCGAGGCAAACTTTACGCACCGGTGTGTCTGACGCTCCTTGATCCCGCACTGCACAGTGTGTGTGTATGTGTGTGTTTCTGTTTGTGTGTGTGTGTGGAGGGTAGAGGCCGGTATATAAAGTGATCCTGTGTTCTTCTTCGTATGTTTCTGGTTCACTGCCTCGGTTCCGCAGCAGTTCGTCCCGGATCAGCGGCTCGTCCTCCCGGTCTCTGTGTCCTGCTCTTCTTGGCGGCTGCTTCTGCCCTTCATGCGGTAATAAAAGGTGGCTGCTCCTCTCTCAGAACGGGGGGGGGGGGGGAGGGGGCGGGGCCACGCGAGGAACCAATGGCAGCAGACACGTACGCACACACACACACACACACACGCACACTTTTCATTGATGACAAACGGATTCATTTACAGTAAAGTTCCTTTAAACAGCAGTTTTCAACTTATTGTCTCAGAGTTTAATTCAATAACATTTATAATCTATATTATAACAATAATAAAATAAATATAGCATTGATAATATTTATAATAGATATTTAATAATAATAATTTAATATACTATTTAACTAACTAATGTGAAGATAAAGCAGCAAAGATTATCTTTACAACAAAAGGAGCACCATGTGTCCTCTATGCACACCAAAGTTAGTCATGGAGTTCCACAAGGTTCTGTGCTCGGACCGATTCTTTTCACTTTATATATGCTTCCTCTGGGTAATATTATGAGGAAACACTCCATTAATGTTATGCAGACGATACTCAGTTATATGAAGCCAGAAGAAACTAACATCTAACCTCTGAGTGCTTCGGCCTCCAACACTTCATCAGCAGCCGAGAGTTCAATAAAAGACATTTAACAGAAAGCAGGTTCAGTTGATTTCACCTGATGGTGCAGGTTGATGAGTAAGCATGAATTATTTCAGCCACACATACAGGAGCCTTATAATTTGTGTGAAAGTTCCTGATGCATGCTGGGACGTCTCAAAGGGCAGGCTGGTGTGGTGCTCTGTTCAGACTCTGTGACCTCCAGCAGAGTGGGTTTGTTCCTGCTGATGGATCACTGCTCACTGAAACCTCTCCACACAGCTGCATGCTCTCTGAAGCCTCCTTCGCCTCCCTGCTCTCAGATCAGAGTCACGCTGCAGCTACCGCTCTGCACCTTTTTATATCACAAAATGATTAATTTATTGAACTCATATCAGGGTGTCACACAATTCTGGGCCCTGTACATGCAGGCATCCCACCACCCCCAGCCCAACACCCGTGGATTTCCAGAGAAAGAAACAGAGTTCCAGTGTCAGGCATGTCCTGTCTAACACTCACAGACTGTAACAGTTGGACAGTTTTGGTTTTGGTGACTTTTGAAAAGAAGAACCAGCCCTGTGGACGTTCTCTGTTGATGTTACAGAAAAGACACGTTGTCTCCAAAGAGATTTTGACATTTATACCTTTTATGTTCTTTTTTTTCTCTCAATGCAAGAGGTCTTAAGGACAATACAAATGCAAAGCTCCTTTTTTATTTTTTAAAGGACTCAGAGCTCAATGCATATTTCTACAGGAGACTCAGTCATGTGAAGAGGAAGCTACATTTTGGAAGAATCAGTGGGTAGACGATCTGGGGGTGTGGCCATATGTTTTTTAGGTTCCCTGGGAAGGTACATTTAACCGTGACAAGGAAGGTCGTGGGATTGTGGCAGTCGTACATTTAGAGGGGTCATTTGCAATTTTAATAAAAATCTATGGTTATAACACGACTGCTCAGAACAAAACACTGTTAATAACCCTGACACAAGTTATTGCTGAATATAAGCAAACTTAAGACATAGGACTCACTTTAATAGGAGGAGACTTCATTATGGTACTGGATGAGTGGTTGGATAGATGTCCATCTACTTATAATGATTACCACTACAATGATATGTTGAAGGATTTCACAGATGCTAACTCTTTTAAAGATATTTGTTGGATAAAACCCAATGGGAGATCAAGATCTAGAATTGACTTTTGGCTAGTTACTCCAGAAATCACCAACTTTGTAACAAACGCCTCAATATCAGCTGCTCCTTTAACGGACCACTGTCCACTTTAATTCACAATAAAACCACAAAGTAATCCTAAAAGCAGGAACAATTATTGGATGTTTAACACAGATCTGTTAAAATCAGAAGATTATGTGGACAAAGTAAAAACTTTAGACAGAAGTGATCAATGATAGAGAAATTGATACTTACCGAAGAAACAGGAATATTTTAAATACAAGGTCAGAAGTTTAAATTCAGTAACACCAGATGTCAGCAGCAAAGGGAACATGAACATAAACTGGTTCAATAAATAAATGCTGTGAAAAGCTGAGCTATCAGATGAAGACAAAACAGGGCACACAGAGCTCAGCTCAGATCCAGAGCTGGATGAACAGGGGGAACGAATACATCCTGTTTCTTTGGGCCTGAAAGGAGAAGACAAGAACGAAACAGCATCAATGTTTTGATGGTTCATGATTTAAAATGACACAAGAAAACTCTAAACTATACTCCTCATCATATTTAGCTGAGAAAATATTAAACATGTTCCTCAAATTAACTCAGAATCAAAGATTGGAAGTGGATACAGCTGTGACACAACTGGCCGTAAACAAAGCTCCTGGTCAAGATGGATTAACCTCAAACTTTTATACATTCTTTTGGGAAGATATAAAAGATTTGTTATTTAATGCTGTAAAGGAATGTGTTAAAAACAACGATTTAATGTCAACCATGAAACAAGGAATTATTATCCTTTTACCTAAACCTGGACAAAAGCCATTTTGATAACTTGAGACCAATAACTTTACTAAATGTGGACTACAAATGATTCGTTATAATAGGTTGAAAGAGGGGATAGAATGGTCAATACACAATAACATTAGGATGGTTCTTGACTTACTTCATTATAACTACTACATTGTGTTTAGACTTTTACAAAGCCTTTGATTCAGTTGAACATCCATTTATTATGAAAGGTAATTTATTAAGGTAATTAACATGATGTAGTGGACATTAATAGCTCTGTTTCCCTTCCTCAAGGTACAACTAAAAGATTTGAGGTTAAACAAGGTAGTCGTACTCTGTATTCAAGGCTGTTCTTGCTCCCCCCTGCTATTTATTTGTTTAAGTCGCAGAACTGTGAGCTATATTCATACAAAACAGCCCAGACACAGAGCCCTTAAATGTCTCAGGTTATCATTTGTCCATCACTCAGTTGGAAGATATACCACTATCTTCCCTAAAGGTCAGAACAGATCCCTATGGTAATTAAGAAAATAGAGACATTTTCAAAAGCATCCGGACTATACTTGAATTTAAAATATGCGAATTAGTCTCTATCATAGACTGTATAAAAAGATGGACGACACGACAGCTCCCTAAATGTGAAGCCAAAACATTTCGGGCGCCCCCTGCTGACTGGCTGCAGTATAGGTCATAAAGCCCGCCTCCTCCATGTTAACAGATGGGACATGAGTCAAACTATAAAATCAAAAGTAGAGGACGATCCGCGAGTGGAAACTTAAGTAAAACAATCACTACAGTCATTGAAGTTTCCATACCTGTGAACGTTAACCTCAGACCAACACAGAGAAGCTGTTCTGCTGTTAAACACGCCGGCGTGCGGGATCCTTGCTGTTTTTTCGGTAAGTTAAGTGTGTGTTTGGGTTAGCGGAAGTGGCTACGGCTGCTTCACTCGCCGATCTCTACTGCGCAGTCTCTGGCTCCATATGACGTCACCATCGCAGGATGGCAGCGCTTATCACAGGGGCTGTTTTGGCATCAATTTCGTACAATGGGAGCAGATGGAGACGCGTCGTCCATCTATATATACAGTCATTTCTCTATACATGAGCGGCCCCGATAGACTTCTATGGTTTATAACAAAAGACGAGAAAATGAGAGAGGAACTAAACGTTGAGACTGTTAAAAAGAAATGTAAATCTATTCTTAACTCTTGGTTGCAGAGGGATCTGTTAATCTTTGGAGGTATTTTGATCACTGAAACTATAATGTACCTTGCCTTTTCATTAGCCAAAACTGGCAATTTAAGTAAATCAATGAATCAAACCAATTTCAATTTCATCTGGAAAAACAAACATTATCTTAGCAAAGGTGATGTGGTAACACCCTGAGAAGAAGGCGGTTTAAATGTGATCGACTATGAGACAATGAATGGAAGGATAAAACTAAAACAACAAGTCATATGAAATAGTAGTGGCTTCTGGTTCAACATTCCTTATAAAATATTTAGTAGGTGTGGTGGGATCGATTTTCTGTTGAGATTTTTGCGTTTCTCAATGACCTATTAAGCTGTCAAAATGTCATCAGCAGGTTTACTTCCTTTCCTGGAAACTGGCCTGTAAGCACAAATTCACCCCTCACAGTTCCCCGATATGAATAACAGATGTATCTTGTTCTAAAGAAAATCTTCATGTTATTGTAGCTGGGTGGAGAAAAATATCTGGTCTCTTTCACATGTCATGGATTCAAGAGGGAATCTCCTCAAGTACGATGAATTTGTTGACAAATTCAATATTGAATGTACAAAAAAATTCTTAAAGATTTTTAAGGAAATGACTCAACCAATGGTGAATATGTTGAAAAGCATGATGCCTTATGATATGTTGATGACACAATTGCCTTCAATATATAAAGGTGATCTCAATTTTATGGAGCAGAATTATAAGAGGCGTTCTCACTTTCAAACTCTAATGAACCCTAATGAAATTAGGCAACCATGTTTCCTGTCGGCCATGTTTCCTGTTTGCCATGTTTACTGTGGTCATGTTTCCTGTTTGCCATGTTTACTGTGGTCATGTTTCCTGTCGGCCATGTTTCCTGTTTGCCATGTTTACTGTGGTCATGTTTCCTGTCGGCCATGTTTACTGTGGTCATGTTTCCTGTCGGCCATGATTAGTGTTGGCCATGTTTACTGTCGGCCATGTTTCCTGTGTTCATGTTTCCTGTCAGCCATGTTTACTGTGGTCATGTTTCCTGTCAGCCATGTTTCCTGTTGGCCATGTTAACTGTCGGCCATGTTTCCTGTGTTCATGTTTCCTGTCGGCCATGTTTACTGTGGTCATGTTTCCTGTCAGCCATGATTAGTGTTGGCCATGTTTCCTGTCAGCCATGTTTACTGTGGTCATGTTTCCTGTCGGCCATGTTTCCTGTGTTCATGTTTCCTGTCGGCCATGTTTACTGTGGTCATGTTTCCTGTCAGCCATGATTAGTGTTGGCCATGTTTCCTGTCAGCCATGTTTACTGTGGTCATGTTTCCTGTCGGCCATGTTTCCTGTTGGCCATGTTTCCTGTCAGCCATGTTTACTGTGGTCATGTTTCCTGTCGGCCATGTTTCCTGTGGGCCATGTTTCCTGTCGGCCATGATTAGTGTTGGCCATGTTTCCTGTCGGCCATGTTTACTGTGGTCATGTTTCCTGTCGGCCATGATTAGTGTTGGCCATGTTTCCTGTCAGCCATGTTTACTGTGGTCATGTTTCCTGTCGGCCATGTGTCCTGTGGGCCATGTGTCCTGTCGGCCATGATTAGTGTTGGCCATGTTTCCTGTCGGCCATGTTTACTGTGGTCATGTTTACTGAGGTCAGCAAATGGGATGTGAGATGATGCTGATGTGATCCACATTATCAGTACATTCAGTGCGGCACTGTACTTCCTGCAGCTTGTGTGTTACAGGCGCCCTCCTGTGGTGTTCAGAGGTACTGCAGGATGACACTCAGTGTTTAAATTGAAGTTTCTCTCTTCAGCTGTATCCCAGCCTTCAAAGTTTAATTTTCTCCAAACAGGTTAAGAAATATTGATTTCTCTCATTATTGTAATTAGCTGTTATTAGGTTATTAATGAGTTACACCCTGCTGCCAGTCAGAATAGTATTCACCCAGACCGTGGCATAAGACATCATGGTGGACGTAATGCTCTGTTTAACACATTGTGTTTGGCAGCAGATTTAAAAAGGGACACAGCAATGATTTCACTTACCTCATCTATTTAATCACTGTGTTTAAACCGAGGCATTTTCTAAAGAAACTGTATCTGAGAGAGCAAAGAAAGAAAGAACAGTCTGTGTGAGACAGTTTTAAATTAAAGTCTGTCGCCCTTTTGAAAGTCATTACAGAGTGGGAAGTCACTCCAGAAGCCGCTCACAGCTCATGTGACTGCTGGAGCTCAAAGAAAAGCTCTGCTGGCTAATGTTTGATGAGTGAAGGTGAGGCAGAGAACATGTGTGTGCATCTCTCACTCCGTGTTCATTTACCACAGAGCAGCAGTGCAGTAAGACAGGATATTACTGCATTACACCCAGTATGTGTGACACCACATGGCCCCGACTGTTGGATCCTAGTCTCTGAACCCATCAGCTATCATCTAACAGTCACATATCCTGTGGCAGTGACAGACTGCTTTTCAGGGCTTCTGGTGTAGCTAGCGGTTAGAGATAAATGACTTCCAGCCAACACTTCCTTTGTGTGAGAAGCTGGAGTTGAGAGACGGTGAACAGATTGTTAGCTGTAAGAATGCAGCTGTCTGTTTATATATCTGATCCTGCACCTACAGATTCTCAATTTTTGTGCAGAATCTCTAAATAGAGATGCTCTGGCATGTGAGTCCTGATGACCTCATACACTTCCTGTATGGGGGAATGCAAATGTCACATCATTCACCAATGAAAGATCAGTACTTTGATCCCTTCCTGTAGAACCTCTCCATACTGAGCATTGGACTGCTCCTGAAGGCTGAGCCATCAGATTGAGAAGCTCTTTGATTGGTCAGAAGATGAGAAAGATGCTGCATCAATGCAGTCCATAAAGATAAACGGCAGGACCTGTTAGGGTACGGATTCAAAAACCTGTAAATCAGGATGTTAGCAGCAGTTCTGGGACATTTGGACAACAAAAAAGAAAACAGTCCAGGTACTGATCTGAAAGCTCTGCTTTACTTTGGTTCAGCATCAGCATACATGCAAAAAGGCACAATGAATGATTATCACACGGGGCATTAATGTGCCTGCGTTCATGAGAGAACCCCAGTCACCCAGGAAGCCGACCTCGAAGAGAACAATGATTAGAACTCAAAGCGACAAGAAACAATAAAACAAATGCTTTGAATAATAACATAATAAATCAAACCCATCCTAACATCAGCTGATAATCAAATAACCACCAAATATTTAACTACAGGACAAATAAAGGACTGTTTTCACCTGATTGTTGGGGGAGTTAATAACGCTCCCTCACAGCAACAGAATCAGGATCCACTGGGCAGTCTGTCCGATCAGCTTTCACACCGTCTGAGCACCAAGCATCATGGTGCTAACACAGAGACCTCCTGCTGCCGCTCCCTGCAGCTGACTCTACAGTCCTTCCTTTCATGCCTTCTTCTGCTTGGATTTGTTGTTGGGTGGATTTCCCAATGAACCATTTGCAGACGACTTCCACGGAGAAGGTTGATGCATTCCACCCTGCTCCTGTGCAGCTTCTCCTTCTTCCTCTCATGCTGCTTCCAGGCCTTCCTCCCATGGGACAGTCAGTGTTCATGGGCCCACTGACACTGGCTGCCTCGTCTCTCCTGCCCTTTATACTCTCTCCAGATTGCTGAATGAGACACAGGTGAGCTTAATCACCTGCAGTGAAGGGAGAGCAGCACCTGAGGAACAAGAGAGAAAACACACAACACGCACAAAGCACTACGGCCCGTGCACAGAGAAGGAGATGTTGTCTTTCATGGCTCCTCCCTGGATCTGCGGAGACTCACCGGGTTTAGTTTCTATTGTAGCCCAGGTGAGGAGCTCCTCCAGCCTCCATTGTCCATGTAGCTTGTTATAGCTGCTGACGTGGCAGGGATCTCACTCCTCGGACTTTCTGTCTTCAACCAATAAAGATTAACTTAAAGGCTGCTGTAAAGAGGATGGCTGAGATTAAACAACCCAACTTTCAATTATCAGCTCATCAACAGGTGCCTTTATGTCGCTGATCATCGCTCATGTTTCTAATATAAATCTGACAGGACAATTTTTCCACCTGATGTACCCGTGAATACTTCCTCTCAGAGACTCGGACCTTCGATCATTAAAACAGATCTTTTACAGAGCACGCATCCTTCATACTGATGATTCAACCAGGACAGTTTCATGTCCACCAAAGCCACAGAGCCAGCGTTCGTCCTCTGCTGCTGAGCAAGATGAAAATACAACATGTGTGAGCGCACAGATGTTTCTCTGGCTGTGATGGAAACGCACGCGCGGTGAGTTTGGATGTGAAGAGGGAAACGGTGCCCTCTGCAGAGATCACACAGTGTCCGCCATTTAACTTTAACGTGTGTGTGTGTGCGCGCGTGGGTGTGTGTGTGTGTGTGTTGCTTTGCTGCAGCTCGTTGACCTGAATGAAGGGACATGTTTTTCTTCTGTGAGTCTCAGGTCTTTATCTGATCCACTGCAGCACTTTAATCTGTCTCACTGTGTTGTGTCTGTGTGTGTATCTGAGTGTGTGAGAGAGCGTGTTTGTGTGTGTGTGTGTGTGTGTGACTGAGCCCTGGTGCTGGAGCATCAGTGTGTGTGTGATACAGCTCTGATATCCTCACACAGCTCTGAGCTGCTGATAACTTACAGTACAACATGTCACAGTCTGACACACACACACACACACACACACACACTCAGGTTAGCTCCCTCACAGTGTATTCTCAGAGGAACATTTAAAAGGCGCCAGGTGTCTCTGCAGGGGATGAGTGAGTTTGCAGCTGTGCGGGTCAGAGGTCAGGAGTGGGGGTCTGTCAGCTTCTTTATAACGCCACACGTTGGTTTGAGCCTGAAGTCGCCTTCAGATCCAGCTCACACCGACTCACCAGACATCACCAGCACATTCATCAGACTGTGACCATCTCAGTGAGGAGGCTAAAGGTCTTAGGACATGTCGGTGGAGTTCTCCTTAAATCTTTGTGTTTGGGGTCGTAGATCGTAGAACATGTCTGGAGAAGTTTGAGGGGGCAGAGATGCTGACAGGCGGGAGGAAAACACCTCACATCATTTAATCTGAAGCTGTAGAAGATGAACCTCCTCTCATCCCTCTGTTCAGGTATGTCCTGAAGCGTCCAGTTTAAACACTGGATGATGAGACTCCCATCAGGAGGACCAGGACAGAGAGCAGGCATGTCAGCCGTAGCAGAGGTTATGTAATCATATTTAAATACATCATGTGGTTATTAAGAGCATTCATGAACTGATTCTTTGATGTTTGAATTGTGTAACAGCTTCCTCCTGAACAAACACGTCTTTAAGCCCTGTCTGTCTGCTGCATGAGAGCATGAGAGTCATGTGACACCTCAGAGGCGTCACAGTGATAAGTTAAAGAGGCGCACAGATATGTAATCACCCTGACAGACATACATGTTATGTCTGAGAGCAGCTGTTCTCATGCCCGACATTATTAAAGTGTGTGACCTTAAAGAGCTTCAGAACTGTGCTGCAGGTCACGGCTTCAAACCACACGAGACAGCGTGTCCCTGACCTTCAGGGCTCCTCGGTCTGTAACACAGCACAGACAGTATCAGTACCAATGTACACAACTGTGACCACAGGCGTCAGACCGACCCAGGACCGACATGAGAGGAACACAAGAGCTCGTTCAGGACCAAGTGAGGAATCAATATCGCACTCTCACTCAGTGAGGATGATTTAAAGCTGCTCTTTAGTCTCACTCCATGAACTCGACTCTGTCAGGGTCATGGCAGCGTTTACATCCCATCATATCAGATTAAATACAGTCAATAATGAGAATGAGGAGGACAGGATCGGTCAGGGATCTTCCCAGCGGTGAAACGTCAACAGTTCCTCCTCTTCTGCAACTGTGAGTCAGGCATGTCTTTAATGACCAGTCGGCATGATGGAGTGTTAAACATAACTTCAGACAGAAAACTGAACAGTTCCTGATGAATACTGGAGAGGTGCTGGAAGATGTGATGATGAATGGCCGTGTCCACACTGAGAGCAGACTGCTGCACACACTGGGATCTGAACTTATCGTCACACTGCAGCAGATTTAATAAGAGATGATCATTTTACATTTCAATCACAAGAACACCAGACGATCCAGTGAACACACAGGAACACACACAGGTGAACAATGAAGTCGACATTTCAGGGACAAACAAACAGTCCTGTATCTGCACCAAAGTCCAGAGAAGGAGCTGTTGAAGAAGACAGGATGAGCACGGCCTGTCCATGGGGCTGTGCGAGCTCCACACGCTCTCATCAGTGATCCGGTCTGTTCACCCCTCATAACTGAGGAATCCACCCAGCATCAGGAAAGCCCCTGTGGATGTCAGGAGGGGATCGGACAGAAACCTGGCCATCGTCCTAGTGAATGTGGCCGCCAGTCTCAGGAGCGTGAGGGTGTGATCTTCTGCCAAGCAGCTGGTGCAGTGAACACGATCAGCTGTTAACATGGAGGCAGTTTCGGTTTGCTTCAGTTCATTCTGACATCCTGTTGTTGAACACCGGACAGCATCCTGCACCCCGAGCTTTAGTCTGAGTTACAGTCTGTTTGTCCGTACAGGTGTGCAGGTATACTGTGAGGTTCCATGATTCAGAGATAACCGCACGTGTAGCATGTTTTATACACTGATGTGTGAATATACTTGATTTCAGACGTCACTGCAGCTTCACAGTGAAACTGTTGAACCTGTGATGGCAGCTGTCTCACCTGGTGCTCAGGAGAGAATAATCAGCACGGACCCTGCTGTCTCTGTATCAGTGGATTTGAAGAGATATCGTGCAGAGTCATCGCTGTCTTACTGCACATTCCTGATGAACACAAACATCCAGCTCTCTCACTCTAAAACCAAATCAAACAATCTGGGAGATTTGGGACTAAATATATTCCCATGTCTTATTTTCCCATGCTTCTTTTGGTTTCTGTGAAGATTCAGCCTCTGCCTGCTCGGAGCCAATCAGCTCAGAGGATCCAGCTGGGTGGTCCTCCGTCCCACCGAGGCCCAGACAGACGCGGATCCTGGCTTCCTGTGTCTGGATCCACAGACCTGCCCAGGGGAATAAAGGGACTGCCCATGGGTACACCCACCACCCCCAACCCCCCACCTACCCCTATCCCCTCTCAAACACTCACCATGACATGTTTGTTGTTCTGTAGTTGTGAGGACCCTGATTGATCTAAGACATTCCCAGCTTCAAACATCTGAGGTTGTCATGGTGACCGTAATGTTTGATACCTGTTAGTGTTTGTTCTCCCTCTGACTGATGACGGAACATGTGCACACTTTTATTACTTTATTGACATTTCATTTGTCACCTTGGATTAAATTACGACCTTCCCTGAATGTGTGTGCGTGCGTGCGTGCGTTCGTTCGTGCGTGTGTGTGTGTGTGTGTGTGTGGTGGGGGGGGCTCCACCTCTGTGCACTGCACTCCATCCCACCAATACTCACCAACAGACTGAAGTGACTGTAAAAGTTTAGCATGTTTGAACCTGATGAAAGTCGTCAGGTGAGTCTGCAGGTAAGGTATCTGTGTGTGTGTGTGTGTGTGTGTGTGATCCCCTCAGGCCTGACCGTCTTATTATGTGAAGGTTTTACTTTGACAATTATAACATAGCACCTTTGGACCAGGTCATCTACATGTTTAACATCCTTGAGTGAGCTTTATTGAATGTTACTACACAATGCCATCCTGCCTTGAACATGAGCCAGTCACCTGAAGACTACCTTGCCCCAAAATGCTGTTGGTCTCCTGCCAACTCCAGCCAATCACCTGTCCAGCACCCTTCTCTGAACTTGAACCCAGTCACCTGTCCAACAGCCAGCACCAAACTGTCTGCTGGTAGTCCAACCTTGCCCCAGACCCCCACTGGTGAACTGTCTCACACCTTGCCCCCAACTCCTGCTAGTCCCCTTCCCAGGACCCAGTCCATCAGACCCTGCTCAAAACTCCTGTCGGTCTCTGGCCAGTACCTCTGCCCAGACCCCAGCAGGTGAGCTGTCAACTTGCCCACGGCTCTCGCATTCACTGGTCATGAACCCTGCACTGACCTCCAGCCTCTGACCCACCCTTCTGTTCTGCTATACAGCCTCACAATCTCTCCACCTGAGCACTGGCTCATGTTCTGCTGGAGCAGCTGTCACTGTTGTTACATGCTGGCCTTCTCTGTTCAGCAGCATGACCGGCCTGGATGGATGTCTGGAAGCCAACCGTCAAGGGCTGCACTGGGTCATAATCCTTGCTACCCCCGGTGACAGATGACATGTCCTCTGAGCACACTCAGAGTTAAACTACAGACTGTATAAAAAGATGGCCGACATGACAGCCCCCTAAAGTGAAGCTAAACCCTCTCTATCGCCCCCAGCTGCCTAGCTGCAGTATAGCTCATAAAGCCCGCCTCCTCCATGTTAACAGATGGCACATGAGTCAAACTATAAAATCAAAATACACCTCAAATACATTTTTGTCGGTAAGTTAAGTGTGTGTTTTGGTTAGTGAAAGTGGCTACGGTGGCTCCACCCGCCGATGTCTTCTGCGCAGTCTCTGGCTCCAAATGACATCACCATCACAAGACAGCAGCGTCTACCACGGGGCTGTTTTCGTTTCAATTCCGTACAATGGGAGCAGATGGAGACGCGTCATCAATTCTATATATACAGTCATTGAGTTAAACATTGTATGAGATAACATAACTTTTGGGAAATGCAGCCTCTTGCATAAGGAGTGTCAGCAGGTAGAAACAGCCAGCCTGGCTCTGTCAACACCTCTAAAGCTCACTAATGAATGTGTTGAAGCTGCTTTGTTTAGTGTGACCACAGTCACAAGTGTAAAATTGCCATTTTGTGGTTTTAAAGGGAGTTTTCTGCTCAAATTATTTCATAACACACAACACATAACAACAACTGTAAGTTTTGTGCAGGTTTGGTGCTCTTGTGTGTCACAGCCTGAGACCCTGCAGAGGCGCTGAGCAGGTCCAGCTCCTCATGAATCCACCAACAGTCAGAGTTTGTTTGCTTACACTGACCGGACCAGGCTAGCTGTTTCCTCATGCTTCCACTCTGTCCTGGGAATGGAGCTAGAGTCTCTGGTGGAAGTGTCTGAGAGGAGGATGCTGAGGAAACTCCTCAGTATCATGGACAACACCGCTCACCGCCCGCACACCACACTGGAGTCCTACCAGAGCGCCATCAGCGGGCAGACTGAGACCACTGAGGAGCAGCACAGAGCGCCACAGGAAGTCTGTTCTACCTGTGGCCATCAGACTGTATAACTCCTCCCCGTTCAGCAGGAGGAAACATGGAGCATGATGGGACTTTTATCACCATGTGCACCTTCTGATATCATGTGCACTAACACTTTCAGTATCAGATTATATGACGTTCACTATGTGCAATAATACTTTTGTATTTGTATTCATGTTGATATTTATAGAATGAATAATCATGTGCAATACTTATTTCAGTGTAAGTGCCACCATCACTTCCTGCCGACTTGTGTAAATAACTGCTGTACTATGGTGTTTCTCTTTTGCATTAACATTTATGTTTTATACATTCACTTATAGTTCTGTAGTTTTCTGTGTCTGTGGTGGTCCGGTGTTTTCTCTTTTTACTTTTCATACATGTTTTCGTGTTTCTGCCCTGTGTTTCTTCCCCTGCGTGGCCTTCAGTGGCCTGCAATCCCCGGCTGCAGTACTTGTACTCCGGCTCTTCTCATCCACACTGCCAGATGATTTCCGTCTTCTCAGTTGGCTTCTATCTCCAGCGTTTGCTTGTTGAGAACTGATTTTTGCCGTGACTTACCTTTTTGTGTCCTCTCCTTGCCTCCTCCTGCCGAGCTCCAGGCCTCACCGCCCAGCCTCTCTGATCCTTCACCTCACCGTCCCCTCCTCGAGGCCTCGGACTCAAAGCAGCCTCAAAGCAGCCTGTCCATTCAGTGCAGTCTTTTGTTAATAAAGCTCCCTTTGTCTGCTAGCCTCACGCTTAGCCTAAAACACAGACATGAGATTGAGATGGTCTCGCCCTCAGAGACAAAGTACATCTGATGTTGACGTGTTCCATCAGAACAACTTCAGTTAGATTCTCCTGTGTTGTAATACACGTTGCTCTGAGGTCATGTCAGCTCCGTCAGAGGTCAACGGTTAAACTATGATCACTTGTCTACATCGCAGCAGCAGCAGCCCCGTCCTCTGTCCTTCAGTGTGAAGCAGTCGTAGAGGCCAAGTTTGCAGGTGGAGGCTGCAGATGAAAACTCTCAGAGCTGCTGAGTCATGGTCTTTGGCTTTCAGGGAGGTGATGGGTTGAACAAAGTGCAAAAGAAAAAAGCTGCTGATGGTGTAGAAACAGTCGTCTCTGCAGAGCTGCTCCTGACCCAGAGCTCCGTCAACTTGAAAGCGAGGTTAACGTTTGCACGTCACACTAAGTGAGACTGCCTGCGCCGCCCGCACGAGATCCAGTGAAACAACACAGATGGAAACAGTATGTTTGGCTCCTGATGGCTGACGGGAAATGTGTCTGACCCGGCACTTGACTGTGATATTCGTACCACAAGATGCAAATAAGACAGACTGCCAGGCAAACATGGCAACACATTCTTTTTTCCTGGAAAAGGTTTGAAGTGTGCTAGGGAACTTCTAATGAATCACACCTCTAACCAGCAGACACCTTTACCCTGGACTCAGAGAATCTGTAGGACCTCTTCATTGACCTTGTACCTCATAGGAGTTTGCACTGTCTTGTGCCTACTCCATCCATGGTCCCCCACATTATCTTTTACTTCTAGAAGCTTCTGTGTTGGCTCAAAGGGAACACATCCTAAACTCTGGCTGCATTCATGCTGTCCCCTCCCCCGCCCTCCCTCTGAAGAGCTCTCGTTTCCACATCCTGCTCTTCATTTGTACAGCTGCAGATTGGCTGCAGCAATTCAACTAAATTGCTTTGCCCACATGGAGCAGACAGAGACTGTGGATGTGGGTGAAGTGTTTCAACTATCAACACGAATCCTGCAGAGAAAAACAGCCATTAAGTATGAGCACGTCAGGCGACAGGCCCTGAGTGGAAACAGGTTTGATGTATGATCAGATCAGGTAACACAGAGCTGGAGCTGCTAATGAGCTGCTGTTTCAGGGTGCTGATGTTTCCTCCCGCTCTGTGTTTCTCTCACACATGCCTGCACGCTACACACCTCCGACACCTCTGACCTACAGCCTGGGCTCTTCTCCAAACTGTCATCTACCTCCTCACCTTCCATTGCTGCTGTAAAACACCTTTACACTTCATGAAGAAAGCATCCAATCAGTGAGCTGCAGGAGGACTCAGCCTCTGTTTGACTTCACAACACAAACACAGTCTGAGGACAAACTCTCCGGTTTGTTTTCCTGGTTGGTCTGATTCACATTTCTCAGGAGGAATGGTATGAATGGATTAAAACATCTCTGGAAATAAAGTTGTATATAAACAGAGTGGGGGAACAACATCATACTTGACATGCCTCAGGCTCTCTCCCAGCCTCCCCCTCTCTGCTTCCTCCTGCAGGGCTGCAGTGAGGCACACACAGGAGGCTTTAAGAATAGACTCGAACAGCCGACATGTTTGACTCTCAAGAACTTCAACTTCTCGTCATTTCAAACAGCTCTGCGTTTTATACCTATCACACATTCACATGTACCAACGACATCTCAGAGGGAAGTAAAGAATTCATATTTGCTTCCAACTTGGTGTCAACAGTTGAGTTTGCCGCCCCCCCCATCACCCCCGCTACACTGATCCAACAGCATCCTTACTCAAGCTCTGACTGCTGTTGTGGTTTCCTGCGGAGAGACTGGCCATGTGGAGTTACCTGTATGTGTCGTCCACAGATGTGTGTAGGGGGGATCTCAACTGTTGTCCATTCAGCATACTGATGAGCACATGTCTAAGCCCTATTGCTAAAGGGACAATAACCTGTCCTGTCTGAGCTTCCCAGAGAGGTGTGACCTGTCCGTCTCTCTCTGTGGCTGAAAACATCAGCATGTGTTTTCATTTCTAAGCTGCACAGCTGCCACAAATGGAAAAGTCCAAGTACAGAGACAAACCCATGAGCGGCGCTGAGTCATCAGGTAATTATAGTTCCCACACCTTCCCCTTTAAGAGACGTTTGTTTGTTTACATGTTTTCACCTGAGGCCATGTGAGAGAAAGGAGACTTCTCCTTCATGGGCGGATCCTTCATCTGCTCGTGAGTCAACACACGGCATCGTTAATACACCGCCAATCATCCCCGACCAGGACAGAAGACGTCCATCATCAGGTGAATGAGTGAGTGTTCACTCCTGCTGTAACTGTTGCATCATGCAGGCTGTGCTGCAGGCGGCTGGCTCTGCCCTGTGGACAGGAGGAGGAGACGAAAGGTGCATTGTTGTGCTATTTTAGACCATGTGACTTCATTGAGGCCACTCGTAAAATCATTTGCATGTTATTATTGGAGTGTGTAAAATGTCTGATGATAACCTGTAAGTCATTGCAGAGTCACATTCTGAACATAGCTGTCAGAGTTGACGTGTTACCGTAAATGTTTCAGTGTAAACACTTCATCCTGTCTGAGTGTGTTCATGATGAAGAGAAGGAAATGATGTCTGATCCCTCAGTGACATAATCTCTCTTTAATACACTTAGTGTTCAGAGCTCTGCGGAGCCTCAGTGCCTCTCTGCCTCCTGTTCTACACTCCACATTCACATAATCATCCATCTGTATCTCCTGTAAAACAGAGTTCAGTACTGAATGAACACAGCTCTGCTGCTGCTAATCGGACATGTGATGCTGTGTGTGCGTGCTTCCTGTGTGTGGCTCTCAGTGAGGAACACCAGAGATAATGTTCATCTAATGGTCACCCTGAGGAGGTTACTCCTGCAGCACTCTCTCCTCCTCACCCTGCTGCACAGAGCTGTTTGAATGCAGAGGAGCGTGTGAGTGCAATCGTATCCAAGATGTTTCTTCCTTCTGCGGCTGAACTTTTGAATCAACACAAACGTGACACATCTGGTGCACGTTAGCATAATGTCTGATTAAACAAAAGAAAAGCAGCTCTCAGCTGATCTTCAGAGGAAACCTCTGAGCTCTGCTGTTACTGTGACCTATTTAAGAGAAGGGAGGAAAGAAAGAGAAAGAATAAACAGGCATTACAGGGCAAACAGACGCATGCTGTCTATCAAACATACAGAGGCCTCTGCACAGGACTGAAGAACAGACTGACTGCTCACAAAGACAAGAGGGTTTGGGCTTTAACAACAGACGAGGCAGACGAGACTCGTCCTGTTAGATCCACAAGGTTCTGTGCTCGGACCAATTCTTTTTACCTTATATATGCTTCCTCTGGGTAATATCATGAGGAAACACTCCATTAATGTTCATTGTTACGCAGATGATACTCAATTATACTTACCTATGAAGCCAGACGAAACCAATCAGCTATCTAAACTAGAAGCATGCCTTAAGGACATAAAGATCTGGATGACTAGAAACTTTCTGCTACTTAATTCAGACAAACTGAAGTTATTGTGCTCGGCCCAAAACACCTTAGAGACTCTTTCTCTAATGATATAGCTGCCCTAGATGGCATCAGCCTGGCATCCAGCACTACTGTTAGGAATCTGGGAGTTCTGTTTGTGTTGATCTGTTGTGTTGAAAGTATTTTGATCCAACACTAACTATATGAATAAAGTTCACCAACAGCAGCGACATGTTCCTGCAGGTATGGGTTCATACTGAGCCTGTCTCAGGTAAATCAGGTGTGAGGCTCAGTAATTAACAGTGTCTGTCATGATACAGTCGAAGTTTGTGTTGCTCATATCTTTGAACATTTAAATAATTCAGCACCAACATCTGTTCCAGGTACAGAGTCCTGTTATTGTGAATACACTCTGCGAACAGTATATTTAGACTGAATCGGTCCGGGGCTGAAGCACAACAATGAGAGGGGATGGCTGACATCGAAACCATCACATGACATTTATTTAACTGACGCTTTTATTTAAAGCAACTTACAAAAACTCCATTCATCCATCTGGACACATCCAGACTCATCAGCTTAATCAGACGAGCTGCTTCAGTCTCTTCATTCAGAGCAACTAAAGGGAGACAGCGTTTGACAAGTACCAGAACCAGAACCTGCACAACTACGTTAGCTAGTTAGCAGCTACAAAGCTAACTAAGCTAAGTGAATTAACCTAGAGAACCAGGGGTGCCCAACTACGTTAGCTAGTTAGCAGCCAGGGGCAAGTCTGTCAGAACAACCAGGAGACTGAAGGTGTCCCTCCACACGACTCTGTGTGGAAGTCAGTCAGTATTAAGATTTTCATAACGTCGCATCAGAAAAGTTCAAACCAAACCCCATTCAAAAAACAGTCATTTTAAAGTTGTTTTCTTGTCGTCTTGCAGACAGACCTGACAGAGCATAAGTTCAGCCTCTTTACAAACCTGCATCCTGATTTAACTATTTCAGCATCCTTTCAGCCTGTTTATTGTCATTAAATTTCGGTAACATCTGTTTGTTTTGGCTTTATAGCGCTGTAGCGAGACAGATCTCAGCCCACCTGTGACTTGCTAGATACAGTGAAACTGTCACTCAGCTGAGACAGATGGACAGGCACTCCACAGCTGAAACAGATCGCGGTAGTTGGTGTCCATCAGAGAAATCCTGGTACTGACCCGAGCTAACAGCTCATCTCACTAGGCACTGGTCAGCCTCAAGGAGCTGGAAGCAGCAGGAGATTTCATGCAGACACAGCTCAGGAGGAGGAGGGGTTAACCAGTTGTGAGAGGACAGGATGAAAGTTTGAACCCAGATACATCAGTGTTTGGTTTTCTGTAGATGAAGGGCGAATATTCACAGGTCGTGTTTAACCAACACAAATAATCATGAATGATCCCGGAGGTACACTCACTTTGCTTTTGGCCTGAACAAAGATCAATGATTGCACGTCTCATGCTACAATAAATAATAATGTGAGGACTCGTACAGTTCAGAACTTCTCTTATAGAGAATTTAGAGATATGAACTACAGCCGGAATGAGCAGCTCTCTGCTGGAGAACACCCACAGTCCACTTCCTCTCCAGACAGGAACACATCTCTGTCAGTCATCTCCTGCTGTGTGACGCACCGGACTGTTGGACTGATGGAGTATCTACACAGGTTGGCTTTTAGCTTTACCTTCCGGCCAGTGCAGGCAGAGCTGTAAAACAGTCCAAAGCTGGTTAATGGTTCTAACCAGTAGTCTACATGATACGTAGGTATGCGCTGTATAGCCACTAGGAATATACAGATAGTTAACAACACTCTTTCATTCATAAAATGTGCGCTCTGTGTTACGATGCGCAGACTTTTGGACCATATGGGTTTCCGTCGACTGTGACATGATGTCACCTTATGTTACCAAGGAAACAACACAGTTGCTTGGCAGTGATTTCTCTGGCTCGTCAGTAGCTATGTAGCGTTTCACATTTCAGATCAGCTAACATTAATTTGTAGAATCAGCACAGAGATGTGAAATAAAAGCAAACTCAGAAAACACTCTTTCAGTAGGACACTGAAAGAGTGTTTTCTGAGTTTGCTGTAAGCCCGCAGGCCCTGAAGCTGCTGCCGCGCTGCCGCGCTGGCTGAGACTGCTAACGTTAAGTACACGAGTACAAGTACACGGAACGTACAGAAAGGGAGACTGATACTTGTAACTTCACTCCTGTTTAGTTTGGTTGATGAATGAATGTGGGAGAGGGAGGAGATGCTGCTGCTGTTGGTGTGTGTGTGTGTGTGTGTGTGTGTGTGTGTGTGTGTTTGAGTGTGCACGTGTCAACAGAATGCAATGTTTTGATGATACACAGTGATATAAGTTACACGATATGACCTTGCTCCTTTTAGACGAGAACTCGACCTGGCCAGCCAACAGGATGGGCTCTTCCTTACGTTCAGCAGTTGCGTGTGTTATTTTGAAAGGCTGTCTGAATGATGAAGGAGTCTGCTTCAAAGGGCAGCTGATGGTAACAGTGAGAGCATGAAGAAGGGTCACGAGGACATGATGAGACTCCTCGGTGGACCCTGAACACAGTCACATCAAAACACAATGAGATGACATTAGACACATGCAGTGTGTGTAGCGCTGCAGCTGGTTGCAGGAGGAGCATCTTGAACTCGAATCAGACTCGATGTAAAGTGTCGAGCTGAAGGAAGCATTTGGTTTTCCTATACGGCCTTCAAGGTGAGCTCTGGGGAACTGACAGCACGCAGAAATAAGAGGTTTATCAATTATCCTGTATCAGAAGTCAGGTCTGAAAAATATGCTGATGATTTGTCCAGTCGAAGATGGCTGTGGTCAGGATTACATAAAAGTTTGAAATTGTCACGACAACATCCAGATCGTATGTTTGGCCAACACATAAAACATGTCTGACACAAGTGTTTCACCAGAATCTGAAAACCAGAAGGGACTGCACATTTCAGTCTAGTGACCACTCGAAGCTGCTTTTACACTACATGTCACATTCACCCTTTCGCACATTCATTCACACACTGATGGCAGAGCTGCTACATAAACTGCCCAACTGTCAATCAGTCACCACATTCAATATGCCCCCAGGAGCAATTTAGGGTTCAGCGTGTTCCCCAAGGACACTTCGACATGTAGCCTGAGGGAGCTGGCGATCGAACCGCCGACCTTCCAATTGAAAGACTACTGACTCTACTACTGATCCACCGCTGCCCCCTGTAATGTTTGTGACTACTGCTGGAGGGAAACATGACAATCAGACTGTCATCTCTCTTAGTATCTGGCTGAATCCCTTACATCCATGTGGAGCTGTTCCACATCTGCGTTTCCCAGTAAATGTTTCTGTACGAACAGAAGCTATGAGATCCAGGGCCCAGCTGTTTATATAGTTCATCTGGATCAGAATGCTCTGGTCATCCCAGCTTTTGCTATCCAGGATCAGATACTCAACAGTTTTGGTACAATGCCCTCAGTACTGCTGATGCTGCACCAACCTGTCTATCTACCTCATGATGCATTTCATGATGCACCCTGACTGTGAACAAGACCCTCGATATGAGGCAGTAACTCACTCCCTAACCAGAGGAAGCAATCCGCCGTTTTCCTGCAGAGAGGATGTGAACACAGCTCTCACTGTGGTTATACAGGGATGGCTCATAGCAGCAGACCTGGTTTACCATATTTCCCTGGACCTTTGAACTCTGCCGCCTCATCAGAGGACGTGTTGTTTGGATTCAGAACTTCAGAAAGTCTTCTTTCCAACACTCAACACCATCCACCATCCACCAGTCCACCAGATCCAACAACAAAGTCCATCATTGATCTTTGGCCTCGGATGTTCTGGTACCAGGAACACTTATGTTAGTATGCTGGAACATGGTTTTCATTATGGCCAATCCATGACAAGCTCTGAAGTCCATTAAAAAAACACCACTCAGGTTCAGATCAGGCAGGCCGTTCCTCCCACTTTCACCATCATTGCTTACATAGAAATAATAATAATAATAATAATAATAAGTTAGTCTTATATAACCTATCATGGGACCCAAGGCCGTATTACAGAGTAAATAATGAACAGACAACAGAACAAAACAAGCAAACAAATAGGAAGAAAGAGGTAGCACTGAAAACAGGGGAAGGTGGTGACTTATAGTCCACAGGCTGCGGTGAACAGATGTGTTTTGAGGGTGTTTTTGAAGGTGTGCAGGGAGGCAGCGTTACGGATCTCTGCAGGCAGAGAGTTCCAGAGGGTGGGGGCAGCAACACTGAAGGCTTGGTTCCCAACAGTTCGGAGTCGAGACGATGGAGAGCAGGCCTGCATCTGAGGAACGCAGACTCTGGGATGGAGTTTAGGGATGAGGGAGGTCCTTTAGGTACTGGGGGGAATGGAGAGACTTGTAGGTGAGGAGGGGGATTTTATAGGTGATGCGGGACATGACAGGGGAGCCATTGGAAGTGGATGACATGGGGGGGATGTGCTGCCAGGGCTTGGTGTGGGTGAGAACCCTGGCAGCTGAGTTTTGGACATACTGCAGTCTGTCAGAGGCTTTGCTTGGAACCCCGAACAAGAATCCTTTGCAGTAGTCCAGGCAGGAGGTGGAGTCGGAGAGTGATGGCGGGTGTCTGGAAATGTTGGAGGTGGTAAAAAGCAGATTTGGTGACCGATTTGATGTGAGCCTGGAAAGAGAGGGTGGAGTCTAGGATGATGCCGAGGTTGCGGACTTCGGGGGATGGAGAGCTGGAACAGCCGTCAACGGAGAGGAGCAGATCTACAACCTTGGGACCCACAACCATGAGCTCTGTTTTATTGGTGTTGAATTTGAGTAGGTTAGACATCCAGTTTTTTATTTTGTGCAGGCAGTTGACAAGAGATTGAGGGGGGAGCTGGGTGGATGGTTTGGTGCAGTGATAGAATTGAGTGTCGTCAGCGTAGGAGTGAAAGTTGAGACCGTGGTGGTGAATGATTTGACCAAGTGGGAGCATGTAGATGGTGAAGAGGAGGGGGCCAAGCACAGAGCCCTGGGGCACACCTTGGTTGACTGGGGCAGGAGGGAACTGTATTTACTGATTGTCACGAACTGTTTTCGATTCAAGATGTAGGACTGAAACCAAGAGAGAGCTGTGTTGGTGAGGCCAAGGTGGTCAGACGGGTGAGGAGGATAGTGTGGGAGACAGTGTCAAAGGCGGCAGAGAGGTCCAGGAGGATGAGGATGCTGATGTGGCCGGTGTCAGAGGCAATGAGTGGTGTGTCTTGAAGCCAGACTGAAGGGGTTCATAGAGCTCATGGTTGGACATGTGGTGTTGGAGTTGGGTGGCAACTGCTCTTTCCAGGATTTTGCTCCGGAAAAGAAGGTTGGATATTAGCCTGTAGTTGTTGAGGTGAGCTGAGGTGCATGTGAAATTGGGGGGACAGGCATGGGTGTTGAGGTTCCATAGCAGAACTATAAAGTCCCTGCGCAGCAGCTTTTTCCAAGACTGTGCCCTGAGACTCCAAGAACGGTGCTTACCCTGAACTGCTGTTTGGTACATAATTACAAACAGTCTGAGCCTTCCTCTTAGCAGCTTACTGTCCCAGAGACTGCATTCTGATATAGGGACCTGTAAGCATCCCCACTGCGCTCAGCACCTCTCAACCTGAGGAAACGGATAACAGTTTTTGTATCAAATACATTCCAATCCTACTCTTAAGTTTTTGTACAACTTAAAGTGGACTTTTGATACAAGTAAAAACATAACTGCATTGTGTGATTTGAAAGGATTTCCAAATAGTTTTTTTCTTTTCAGTTGTCACAGCCCGGCTCAGAGACGGCCACAACTTAGGGAGACAACACTTTCTGGCGAGTACGAAAAGTAGTTTTATTCACAAAGATATAAGCAAACTCAACATAATGTTATCAGTAGAGTGTGTGTGGATGTGTGTCAATGTAGATATGCGAAGCAGAAGAAACAGAACTCCAGAAGGCGAAATGCGTTGTCATCCTGCCGGCCCCGTCAGAGAGCCACAGAGTGAGAGACCGAGACACAGATCAGGGAGGTCTTTATAAGGCAGAGCGCACCGGGCCCAGGCGCAGCTCAGCTGACAAACCCTCTAACCAGGACACGCCTTTCCTGCAACAAATCACAAAACAGCAGACAGAGACACCCAGTGGCCAGTCGGAGGGGTTGTCACACAACTCTTTAGAAGACTGGCCGGGTCTGAGCAGCACAACAACATGGTCTGCAGGGTCAGCTGAAGGTCTGTATATTCTCCACTTGGGCGAGGAGAGCTCTATCAGCTTGTGTGTCTTGTTAATCCTGCTCCACCAGATAATGTTTGTTAACAAGTGAGAAGAAGTAGGTCTTGTGAGGAGAGCAGGTCTTATGTAAGAGCGCTGTGGCCTGGTTACTCTGTTGTTGTGTAAGTCCTCCCCCTGGAAACATTATTTATCTTCAAGCAATTATGTCATTTCATTTTCCACATCCTCCTATCGACCTCTGACCTGCGTCCCCCCACCCTGTCCCTCCTCTGGGGCCTGTACCACCCAGTGGTGACCCCTGAACTGCTCAGCAGCACTTCACTGGGGCCAGCGAGGGGTTAAAGGAAGGTGTAATGTGTTATTAACAATAATGTAATTTATGGAGTTACATGAAAACAATCACAAACACATTAATGGAATAATTGTATTATCTATTCAAACAACAGATGTAAGTCAGGAAAGGAGGGAGCGTACTGGATGTGACAGCAGCTTCATTAGAGGCTCATGCACAGAGTTAATGTTCTTTTTCACAGGAGGACAAGGAGCTTTCTGATGCTGCATTCAGAGTTTATGATGGTTGAACTGCTGGCCTCAGGACCAACACACAGAGAAGGAGGCGATACAGGAGCCTTATGTTACTGATCGTACACCTGTTCAAAGAACTGACGGATCAATGAAATAAACAGTATATCCTCTCTCGCCTGGCCCCCAGACCTCCAGGATCTTGGTCGGCTCTCTGAGCAGCTTTGCCAGCTCTCCAGCCTCGTGGTCTACACCCAGACCCTCAGGACCAGCAAAAAAACAATCCCATCGGCCTCAGCTGCACTTTTGATTGTCAATTAGCAGATATAAGCTCCTAACTAACTTCACTTAAATGCCCAACATGGTGAGCGTCCTCTTTAAGACAGGTTAATGTCCGGACAACGTGTCGGTTATCATGAACTTATGGAAAGGGAGGAAAGGTTGCTTCCATTGGGTCCATAAAGTCCTCGTAGCTCTGTATACCTGGTAACACGTGAGAATTTAATGAACACCTGAAACAATCATTACCATCCCATAAGGTTCGAACATGATGGAAATGTTGTTCACTACTCCAGTAAATAGACAGATCTTAGCAACAACTCGGTAATGGGCGATACTTCTAGTCGGCTCAGCTCATAGAGCACTTAGGCTCAGCTATTAGCCAGAAAGCTAACGTCAAGATTCAACCAAGTGTTGTTCATAACTAAAGTCATCATAACTAAAGCCGCTGCTTTTTCAGTTTAGTCACACAGACCATGGTATAAAACTCAGTTAAGACCTTTGGGGCCCCATCGTACCCCCAGTGCAAAGCACCTCAGCGTGCAGTGTAAGTGTCATTGCACAGTGTCAACTGTCGTTTTCCACCCGGCGCAGTCGTCATTTTGACGCCCAGCAGCCATGTTGTGTAAATAGCAAGTGATCCTGCGCCCATGCTAGCGCCCATGGGCGTGCTGGCCTTAAAATGAGGTGTGGTCGGGCAAACAGGTGGCGCATTGCTATCTTGAGGATGCAGAAAGTGACTGCGCTATAGACCAACAAAAGTCTGGTCTAAAGGCTCAAGTTTCTCTCCTCTCTACAGTCCTCTACTCTTACAGGACTGCAAACATGAGTCGTCCTTATAGCTGTGACTTATCATGTTTAGCATGTGGGGATGCAGCCTCTTGGTGTGACCCTGCAGGCTGCTGGAGGGGTCAGAGGTCATGATGTGGGGTGGACATGGTTAACATCTTCACGCTCTCATTAACCCTCCTCAGTGAGCCTCAGTGGACCTCACAGAATCTGAGGATGAACTTCAGCATGGAAAGATGCCAGTAAAACAGAGTTTCAAGACATTTTGCAACATGTTATAGTTTCACAATATTTGTGCTGAAGTTAAATTGAATGTTTTCTGTCTGACAGCCTCTAGAATAACAAATGACCATTCTCACTCAGTAATCATCAATACTTAACATTTTTACAAATACATCATACATTTTGATGTTAGTTTCAGTTCTAGGTGAAGGCTCAGCATTCATTTTATATTCAATGAAATAATTAATTGAATATTAAACATATTCTATAAAATATTCATCTCAGAAGACGACAGCATGGGGAAATAATTATTGTATAATTAACAGTGCATTATTGTGGACACAGCAGCTGGAGATCGATGTGTATTTATTTTCACAATAGTAAGAAAACATTTTATGTAACAGCTGTCAGGAACATCTGGCTCAGGGTGGGGCGGAGAACACAGACAAGTGTAGAGTCAAACAGGGGAAAGAAATAGTGAGGAGCCGAGTGTTCACACATTATATTAAAACTGTGCTTCTGTAGTTTCTCTCCAGGATTTCTAAGCTGACATGAGAAGAAACACGTAAAAACACTTTTTACTGTATTTAAGTAGAACTGTGTAGGTATGTGACCTTAACGTGAATATAAATGTTTAATTTTACCTCCTACCATTTAACACAAATAGCTGTTCTTTCTACTCCATACATTTTAGTGGACAAACACAGACAGGGAAACTCTTTACTTTCCACAAGTATCTGTACGTATACTTTGCACAAGTATCTCTAAGTGTACTTTACACAAGTATCTCTAAGTGTACTTTACACAAGTATCTCTAGGTTTACTTTACACAAGTATCTCTAGGTTTACTTTACACAAGCATCTGATAGTATACTGTTAGACAAGTATCTCTACGTATACTTTACACAAGTATCTCTAAGTGTACTTTACACAAGTATCTCTAGGTTTACTTTACACAAGCATCTGATAGTATACTGTTACACAAGTATCTCTACGTATACTTTACACAAGTATCTGTACATATACTGTTACACAAGTATCTCTACGTATACTGTTAGACAAGTATCTGTATGTATACTGTTAGACAAGTATCTCTACGTATACTTTACACAAGTATCTGTACATATACTGTTACACAAGTATCTCTACGTATACTGTTAGACAAGTATCTGTATGTATACTGTTAGACAAGTATCTCTACGTATACTTTACACAAGTATCTGTACATATACTGTTACACAAGTATCTCTACGTATACTTTAAACAAGTATCTGATAGTATACTGTTAGACAAGTATCTCTACGTATACTTTAAACAAGTATCTGATAGTATACTGTTAGACAAGTATCTCTACGTATACTTTAAACAAGTATCTGATAGTATACTGTTACACAAGTATCTCTACGTATACTTTAAACAAGTATCTGTATGTATACTGTTACACAAGTATCTGTACGTATACTGTTACACAAGTATCTCTACGTATACTGTTACACAAGTATCTGTATGTATACTGTTACACAAGTATCTGATAGTATACTGTTACACAAGTATCTCTACGTATACTGTTACACAAGTATCTGTATGTATACTGTTAGACAAGTATCTCTACGTGTACTTTACACAAGTATCTGTATGTATACTGTTACACAAGTATCTGTACGTATACTGTTACACAAGCATCTGTACGTGTACTGTTACACAAGCATCTGTACGTGTACTGTTACACAAGCATCTGTACGTATACTGTTACACAAGTATCTCTACGTACACTGTTACACAAGTATCTGTACGTACACTGTTACACAAGTATCTGTACGTACACCGTTACACAAGTATCTGTTCTTCTATTTCAGTAAAGGCTGACACGCCTCTTCTCCTTACTGTACTATGAATCTGTCTCTGTCCTCTTTCACAGTCAGTGTCTCACATGATTAGAAAGTGAAAATGAAGAACAGAGGGAGTAAGTATGAGATTATTATTCATGTAACATTTCAAACCAGCTTCTTTTTGGTTTTATCACACCTTCTTCAGCTGTGAATGCTCTCTGTGTATGTACAGTGAAGTTAACCAGAGGAAGTGAGAGCCAAAGGCTGCTGAAGTCACAGTCAGACATAACAAGACAAAAGTCCAGAATCAGGTCAGTCGAGTCGTAAATTAAGTCCACTCTGTGTGTGTGTGTGTGTGTGTGTGTGTGTGTGTTTCTTTAATTCCCGACTGCAGCCGCTCTGGTTTCCAGATGAGTGTGATTATATTGTTTCCAAGCTCAGTAATTATATAATTTCCAGGATTTACTGCAGAAAACTGGAGAGTTAATTTTCCCAGAGTTGAGTTCTGTGGATTCAGAGTCGAATGATCAACATGATAGACACTTTAAACAGGATGTGTAGTACAGCTCATAATCCTGCACACGTACAACATGAGCACACAAAACAACAGACATGATCACATCCTGATGGTATCGTGGAGAATCAGAGGTTACAGTCACTTTAACTTAATCATCGTTGAACATGAAGCATGAAAATAAAGACATTATTCTTTACACAGTGTGTGTCTGTGTGTGTGTGTGTGTGTGTGTGTGTGTTTAGTATGAGGCTTGTTAACTCTGGTCATGCTGATGCTCTGTTGGCTCTCTGTGGTGCAGAGCACTTCCTGTCCCTGGGGCCATCTTTACTCTCACACTGATAGATGTCAGATCTAAACGTTACTCCTTTACCACTAACCCGTCTGTAAACCACAGACTGTACAAAGATGGCCGACGCGTCTCCTCCTCCTCTCGTTGTACAAAGTGAAGCCAACCCCTCCCGGAGCAGGCGCTGCCATCCTGCTCATCTGAATCCAGAGTGTGTGCAGTAGAGATCGCCTGGTGGAGCCGCAGCATTGACGCCCCGCCCCTTCCTCTAACCGACACCCCACACCTTCAACTTGTGTCCTTGGCATGTTGGAGCCCTCAGGTGTCCTTGGCGTGTTGGAGCCCTCAGGTGTCTTTGCCGTGTTGGAGCCCTCAGGTGTCCTTGGCGTGTTGGAGCCCTCAGGTGTCTTTGCCGTGTTGGAGCCCTCAGGTGTCCTTGGCGTGTTGGAGCCCTCAGGTGTCCTTGCCGTGTTGGAGCCCTCAGGTGTCCTTGGCGTGTTGGAGCCCTCAGGTGTCCTTGGCGTGTTGGAGCCCTCAGGTGGGCTCAGTCTGCAGCAGAACAGCTTGTTGTGTCGGTCTGAAGCAGATATTCAAGCTTATGGAAAGTTCAATAACTGTGTGCAGTTGGGTCCACCAATGATTTAAATGTATTTAAAGTGATAACGTCCCTCAGCTTGAGCAGAATAAACAGAGAGCAGTGTTTGAGCTGTGTGAGAACATACAGGGTTTCTTTGTGTCAGAACAAACACTGTCAAATAATAACTGTATGTTCAGATTAATAAGTAACTCAGTATGTTACCTACAGTTATGTGTGCACTTAGTTCACCAGTGTATGAGTGCAGCTCTCCGCCAGCTCTGCAACCACAGTGGGTGGGCAGGTGTGTGTGTGTGTGTGTGTGTGTGTGTGTGTGTGGGGGGGGGGGGGGGGGGGGGGGGGGGGGGTGTCACATGTGGAGACTGTTTGAGCGCACAGATGTTTACAGAGGAATATCCTCCCATCAGACTGGTTGCAGTCTTTAGAATGTTCTGAAAACTAACTGCCAGCTCCACACTGCGCAGACGTTAGCTGACAGGACACACTTCAGTTGCCTACTTTTTGTATTTATGTTTTTGCTTTATTTTGAATGGACGAAGATCGTGCTTACTGATGTGGAGCACCCTCAGAATGACGACCACGTCAGACTGGAACAACTCCATCCAACAAACGGCGCACACTGACCCGACAGTTGGTGTTGATCGGAGCTGGGCTGGGCAGTGTGCAGCCACACTGAGGGAGAGGGAGAGAGCGAGGGAGAGAGAGCGAGGGAGACAGAGAGAGGATGAGGGAGAGGGAGAGAGAGCGAGGGAGAGAGAGAGAGAGCGAGGGAGACAGAGAGAGGGTGAGAGAGAGGGAGAGGGAGAGAGAGCGAGGGAGACAGAGAGAGGGTGAGGGAGCTGGGCTGGGCAGTGTGCAGCCACACTGAGGGAGAGGGAGAGAGCGAGGGAGAGAGAGAGAGGGTGAGGGAGCTGGGCTGGGCAGTGTGCAGCCACACTGAGGGAGAGGGAGAGAGCGAGAGCGAGGGAGACAGAGAGAGGGTGAGGGAGAGGGAGAGAGAGCAAGGGAGAGAGAGAGAGAGCGAGGGAGACAGAGAGAGGGTGAGAGAGAGGGAGAGGGAGAGAGAGCGAGAGCGAGGGAGACAGAGAGAGGGTGAGGGAGAGGGAGAGAGAGCGAGGGAGACAGAGAGAGGGTGAGAGAGAGGGAGAGGGAGAGAGAGCGAGAGCGAGGGAGACAGAGAGAGGGTGAGGGAGAGGGAGAGAGAGCGAGGGAGACAGAGAGAGGGAGAGAGAGAGAGAGAGGGAGAGGGACTGGATGAGAGGAGGCTGTGTGGATGGAGGTCAGGGGTCACTGGTCTCGTCATGTTAGTGATATGAAGGTTTTTATCGTGTGTTTGTTCGCTCACAGCATCGACACACTGAACAAACGAATGACTGCTGTCACACACAACCCTGGTGCTGTCACCACTCAGAGGTCCACACGTTTACATTCACACGTTCACACACTGCTGACTGTAACATCCTAAACCAGCACACTAACACTGATGCTGTGTGGATCTGCCTTTGGCTTCAGTATCTTTCCAAAGGACACGTCGACATGTGGGCTGGAGGAGCTGGGGGTCAAACCGCCTGTGTTTTGATTAGTAAAGGATCCGCTCTGTCTCTGTGCCGCAGCTTCAATAAAACTACACATGCAGTCTAATCAGCAGGGGTCCGTTTCACAAAGCAGGTTTATTGAAAACTCTGAGTCTGTTAACCCTGAAATGAGGGAAACTCTGAGTTTTCCGTTTCACAAAGGGAGGTAACTCAAACCAGAGAAAGAGGGGTAACTCTAGCCTGTTTCACAGAGAGAGGTAACTTAAGCTCTCGGTCAGTTGCCGTAGTAACAGACTCTATGAACCAAACCTGGTCGGGAGCAGGTTTTCTTCAGGAAACTCAGAGTTTCGCTCTGTCTCCTCCCTCTAGAATATAAAAAACCCTCATTCGACTTCCTCATTCATTCAGCCCGTCTCACGCGTGTGTTTGAGCGGTTACCGAATTAAAAGAAGAAACGTTGCGTCTCTGTGCTGCTCTGACCCCTTTGCAAAAGTCTTTTATAATTATGATAAAAAAAATCAAAAGAAAAATCTGTGTCAAAGTCATCATTTTTAGATTTTCCACCACCACTGCCGAGAGCACTCAGATAAGACGCCGTGAGTTATCGGATTTTTTTTTTTTAAACTAACACATTCAGTTTAATCAACATGAATTATAATGTATGTGAAGTCAGCATCATGTTAGGGATAAAGCTGATGCACATTAAAACAGCCACTGAATGATATTTCATTAGTTTAATATTTAAAATATGATTGAAGTGCTTCCATGTATGTTTTTCTCTCCCGCTGGATTGCTCCTAAATTAATATAAATTTTAGCTTCCGGTCGTGATTAAGTATTAAATAAATAGACCAGTTCAAACTTGCGCATTTACTCGAGCAGCAGTTTCTTCCCACGCCGCTTCTCTCTCTTTTGCAGCTGCAGCCGTGTTACTTTATTTTTCTTAAATCATGCTCGTATTCGCTGAACGTCCGCATGAGGATTTCGAGTTCCACTGGTGTGACGTAGGAGGACCTCTTTTTGTGTACCGTTGCCATGGTGAATCGTGGTATCGGGGCTCCATTAATGCTGACTTTTTACAGTCAGCGTGCACGCACTTAACTCCCGGTGAACCTACTCAGAGTTGATTGAACTAACTCTGATCAGCTGTTCTGGAACCGAAAACTCAGAGTTTCCTATCTCAGAGTAGATCGACTCAGAGTTCAGGGTTAGACTCAGAGTTTGTTGAACCTGCTTTGTGAAACGGACCCCAGAACTCCCAGGGTTTACATGTAATACATGTACAGAGCATCATGTTAGAGGAGTCAGTGTGTGTGTGTGTGTGTGTGTGTGTGTGTGTGTGTGTGTGTGTGTGTGTGTGTTTGTGTGTGTGTGTGTGTGTGTGTGTGTGTGTGTGGCCTCTTGTGAAGTAAACAAAGTGTGTGTGTCCTTCTCACCCACATGCCCTGTAACATTCACACCTGCTCTGCACTCCTGACACGTTCACAGAGTGTGTAGCTGTGTGAGGGAGCTGGTTAATGTAACCTGTGTCAGTACGCTGGTGTGTGGAGGTCACTGCAGCCACAGTGTGTGTGTGTGTGTGTGTGTGTGTGTGTTAACATGTGTCTCAGGTGTGAGAAAGGCCCCTCCCCTCCAGCTGATCATCCTCATCACAGTGCAGAGACACATGTTGTGATGCTGAACGCGTCTCGGGGGGAATAAAAGGAGGTGTTGCAGCTGATGAGGTGTGTGTCAGTATCTGTGTGTGTGTGTGTGCAACACTGTGTGTTGTTGCTGACGCAGGACGGACTGAGCGTGTGCAGACTGCAGCTGCTGGTGAAGGCCACCCTGAGTGTGACCCGGGTGGAGCTGGGTGGGCCGGGTGTACAGGGCTGTGATGTTCCTGTGGGTCCCCGGGGGCTGTTGGATCAGCGTGTCTGTGTGAGCTCATCTGTAGGATCGATGCAGAGAGACGTCTGTGCGTGACGCAACCACAGCGGCTTGGCCTCAGACATACACTACCAGTCAAAGGTTTGGACACACTTTCCCATTCACTTGTATGAGAAAATGTGTCCAAACTTTTGACTGGTAGTGTATATCTGCTGCTGACGGCCTGTACGCTGCTGCAGCTGTGCAGGAAATCAGAGAAGAAGAATCTGTACCAGCTCAGACCTCTGATGACACCCCCTGATGGGTCGTCGGCTCGACGTTCAGCTTCTCCTGTTCATGATGGTGACACTGATGTCTCTTTGTGGTCACAGTATCGACCAATCACTGCTCAGCAGCTTCTCTGTCTGCAGGAAAACTGTCTCAGTGGAGCACATGGAGATTTATCCTGGAGCTCATCAGCAGATATTAATCTGTATAATCAGATATCAGCATGTGAGCGCAGATAACAGGCTCTTTATGCTCACATGTCCAGCTCAAAGTCAGGCTGTAAACACACACACACACACACACACACACACACACACACACACACACACACACACACACTGAAGCATTTTGAGTCAGCACGCTCAGACAGAGCTCACTCCTCTGTACGTGTTAGAACCACAGACCACAGACTGACAGGATGCTTCAGTCCTGCTGTGTTCGGGGTCTGCTGGAGAAATGAGTTTCAGACACCACAGATATGTGACAGACCTCCTCCCTGTGCAGGGACAGCACAAACATGAAGCTAGCAGCAGCTGACTCACTGAGTGCGTGCAGAGGACTGAAGGTGTCTGTGCAGCAGAGAGTCGTCTGACACACAGCTGTGACGATGCTCCATTACAAGCTAATGTCCTGCTGTTAAGTGTAAAGTATTAGCAGCCATTATGACTGTAACAGAGACGACTGATGGAGGAGGCTGAAAGTTCTCTGTGAAGAACTTGAAATGTCCAAAGAACAGACAGAAAGAGAAAAGCTGTCTGCCCGCCTGCCCGCCTGTCTATGGCGCAGTCTGTCTCTGTCATTTAAAGGGCGCTGTGCCTCGTGCGTAAACGTTCGCACCGCCTCTCTTCATGTTGCTTCCTGCTGGGCAGTCGGATCGCTTCAGTGGCTTTGACATCAGTCCGTGCTTGTGTCGTTCAGTGACCTGTGTGTGTTCTGCGTGTGCAGGGGCATAGTGGACAGAAAGAAGTTGAATATGCCTGTCAGGGTCCGGTTTACATAAGGATGACTGAAATCAGCCGTGTAAAAAGCAACACACCTGTCTGCAGGCGCAGTGGGCTCTTAAAGGGAATGACAGCTGACACTCTGATTGGTTTGATTCATGTTAAGCTGAAAACACACCTATGAATAATCCAGGGACTGAAGCCGACCTCTTTGCGCCTTGTGCCTCAGTTTGCACCCAGATTGTGCGGCGCCCACCGTATCAGTAGGGCCCACAGAGTTAAACTGATAACATCGTCTCCTTCTGATCAACAGGTGATCATCCTGACCTGTCACTGCTCCGCCTGACATGTCTGACACGGCTCTGGTGTTTGTGTTGGAGGTGGGATGACAGCTCCTGCTCACATCAACAGACTGTCTGTGAGCGTGTTGCATTAATGTGAGGAACATGAGGTGAGTGTTCTGAATGATGCTGGAGGAGCAGAATAAAGAATAAATCAGTACTAATGAGGTTCTAGAGTAAGTGAAACTGTGCCTGTGTACAGCACTGTTTGTACCTCTGCAGCTCGTCCGTGTGATGCTGCACGCTCTCTCTCCCTCTCTGTCTGTCACACATTATTCCATAGAGTGACGTCTCTCTGTTACTCACTCCTCTCATCGTTGTGTAACTCGTCTGGTCAAACCAAGCTGACGTAGGGAGGGAGAAGAGGGAGGGGGAGGGGGGAGTAGTGCGTCATGGACACTTTCCCTGCTAACATCTGGGCTGAGGATCCCCTAAGCATGCCGGCCCACTGCAAACACAGGGAACCACCTCAGCCTGAAGAGAGACAGAGAATGTGTCTGTGTGAGTGAGTGTGTGTGTGTGTGTGTGTGTGTGTGTGTGTGTGTGTGTGTTAGCAGTGTAAGCTTCCTGAGTAAAAGGAACATTAAAGTCACGCATGGAAACATGAAACCCGTCAGTCATTAAAGTCTTGTGATTACAGCCAATCATATACATTTGAGCAGATGCAATAAATAAATTGATTCACGTTCACGTCTTCATTCACAGATCATTGGGGTGCACTGTGAGTGTTAGCATTTAGCCGTTAGCTTGCTAATCTTTATGTCTAAAGGAGGAAGGGTCGCTCTTCATAATGAATATACAGGTTGTCTTTGTTTGGGGATAAGACGCTCTGACTGCAGAGGACACAGCAGAGCAGTGAATGAACCACTACATCTGTTAGCGAGGTGACATGAACATGAGGATGATCATTGTACCGACACACTACATAACACAGGTCATATAACAGCACCAGTACTGCAGTACACAGACCCTATCCTAGGATCAGAGAGCCGGAGCTGATCCAGAGAGCACCCAGAGAAGTTCTGAGGCCGGGGAGAGAGGAACCTCAGAACCTATGATCATGTTAGGAATTTATTTATACAATGTCTAGTTCTGTCCAAGTAATGTGATTGGACAAGAGGCGTTCCATGAGTGGCAATATAGAGAACAACATCACTGGGACTTTTCACTCTGTGTACCACAGCAGGTGTTCTGAATACTGTTACTGAATACTGTTACTGAACGTTAGCAGACTGTGTTTATATTGATCAAGCTGGTACCTCTGAATTACACAGCAGACTCTTACTTCACTGGCTGCTTTATAGATTAAATCAAACAGATAAATATACATCTTACAAAGCAACTGATCTGTGGTCACCTGTTGGCACAGGTGCAGGAGAACAGTCCAGTTTCAGTTGTATAAAAGCAATATCACACTCGAGGTCGTGATGTTTTGAATATCCTCACGACTGAGATTATCTGATGTGGTGATATTCAGTTCAACATTACGACCTTGAGTGTGACATTGCTTAATCATTCACCTCTGACTGTAACAGGGATCATCTGTGACTGGAGAAGCTTTCATCATGGATTCACTGGTAGAAACATCTCTCTAGCAGAGATGGTGCAAACAAGAGTGTTTCCAAAGACAGTGACCACATGACTCATGTTCTGTCGGAGTTTCCAGCTGTAAAGCCTTCTTCCTGTGGTTACTATGACGATCAGAGAGCATCATCAGGGACACCCAGTCCCCTGCCTGTTTTCTCCATGTGTCCTCCCTGTGTGCTCCATGTGTCCTCCCTGTGTCCTCCCTGTGTGCTCCATGTGTCCTCCCTGTGTCCTGCCTGTGTCCTCCCTGTGTTCTCCCTGCGTCCTCCCTGCGTCCTCCCTGTGTCCTCCCTGTGTCCTCCCTGCGTCCTCCCTGTGTTCTCCCTGTGTTCTCCATGTGTCATGTGTCAGAGGTCATTACACATGTAACAATTACACATGTATGCACCCACACATCTGGTAAACACACACACACACACACACACACACACCCACTCACACCTCTTGCAGCTTCCTCTGCAGGCTCCATAAACTCCCTAGGTGTGAAAGCATCTCTCATCCTGACTCTGAGACTTTCAGCAGCAGTCGACCCGGGAGACACAAGGACACAGCACAGAGGGACGCACCGAGACAACTTCCTGTTTCCACTTTACCTCCACCCTAAAACCCAGACACACACCTCCCTCCTGTTCCCGCCCTGCCCACCCCCCTGCTGGTCCTCACATGGATTATTCTGGTTTTGAATGTCTGAATCTAAGGGTGCCTTCACACCTGACAGCTTTGGTCCGGACTTTCGGATTTTACTCCGATTGGTGGTTCGTTTGGACAGGTGAGAACACACACTTGAAATCTGGTGTGGACCAAACAACTGGACCATGGTTGCTAGAAAACACGGGACTCGGTCTGTTTCCAAATGAACCACGGTCCGGTTCGATTCAGGAGTGAACATAAACGGACTAAAAGTAGGACCAAATACAGGAACCAAACCAAAATCCCAGTGCATTGTGGGTTGTTAACGGGTGCTGACCCTGGCAGAGACAGGCAGGAAGATGAGTAGAGGACAGACGTGGGGGAGCGACGAGGAGATAGAAATATGGGCGACCAAACAATTTTACAAATGCTTGGTGAAACTAAAGGAGATGGAACTGATCGATCTGTGGAACAATGTTGGTTAAAATTAAAACAAACTCAGACAACAAAACATGAAAGTCTGCGACCATGTTTACCCACATGGAAATTCTGACCAATCAGAGAGCAGTCACAAACACAAACCAAACTGGAGGCAAAATGTAACAAGTTGGTCTTTGATTGGATCAAACGGACGTTAGGTGTGAAAGCAGCCTCAGACAGCCGAGTCTCTGAGACAGGATCGTTCAAACACTCTGATGGTAAACAAATAAAAGCCTTCATTGTCACAGCTCGTCACGTTACACCTTTAAACCTCTCTCTGATCAAACAGGACATACAATCCGCCCTTTATAAAGCACTCTGATTGGTCAGTATGAGATGATTGGTTGGGTCAGACTCAGCTACAATTGGATACATCTGAACAAATGCTTTTGGTTAGGGGGCTTCATTGGCCGAGGTTAAAGGTCGTGAACCTGTGGGAGGGTAATCATGGCGTTTAATGACACCACAGAAGAAGAGAAAGAAAGGTCTTTATACATCATTGCAGTCCAAACACCTCCGTCTGCACATGTGATCATTTCATCAGCAGGAGACTTCAGCAGACCTGTGACATCTGCCCCTGCACACACACACACACACACACACACACACACACACATGCTCCAAATCACTTCAAGATGAGGCCAGTTTATTCACACACACTCTGCTCACTGTCTGTCTCACAGAGTATCTGAGGGGGTGGAGTCACACACTGATGGTTAGATCAGACTTTATAATCCTGCAGGGAGACGTTTTTCTGAACAGAAAAACACTGAATCATGTAACACTAAACTTCAGCTCAACCTAACCAAGACTTAGCTCCCTGTCATCCCAGCCAGTCCCTCTCTGCAACCACAGATCAACATCCAGCTCGGACAAACTGAACTCATACCCACTAACTCTGCAACAGTGGCCTCGATTGCTCGGTCATGTCGATTTGCCCTGTACAACATCAAGAAGATCAGACCCTACCTGTCAGAGCATGCAAAACACCTGCTGGTATAGGCTCTCGTGATATCACATATCCCTCCACTGCTCATATCCCTCCACTGGCTCCCAGTCGTCGCTCACATCAAATTCAAACCCTGTTGCTCGCTTACAAACAGCAACAAAAACGGCTCCTGCCTACCTGAACGCCCTCATCCAGGTCTACACTCCGTCCCGCCCACTATGTTCAGCCAATGAAAGGCGCCTGGTGCTCCCATCACAACAGGGCCCTAAGTCGTTAACTAAACTCTTCTCCTCAGTCGCCCCCCGGTGGTGGAACGTGCTACCAAACTCCATTTGGTCCGCAGAGTCCCTTTCACCTTTAAGAAGAAGCTAAAGACCCAGCTCTTTATGAACACCTCTGACCTTAATGATACTGATGATGATGATGATGATGATGATGATGATAACATCGAGGATGTTGTTGATGTTGACTAGGATTCTCATGATGATGATGATGACTATATTGACCTTGTTGATGTTGCTGACGCCCTGTGCTCTGCCTGTCAGCACCTGTGTCCGATCACACCTGAAGCTGTGTGTTGGCTCTTCCTGACCTCGTTCCCTCCTGTCTCGATCGTTGCTCCTGTCGTATTAACTCTCAGATGTTCGTCGCTTTGGACAAAAGTGTCTGCTAAATGAAACTGTAACATTGTAAATAACTTCAAATTAATAACCTAATAAAGAGTAATTCAGAACAAAGACGTGTTTTTGAGCCACACCTCCAGGGAAACAGGGAAAGAACATCCTGGAACCTATCCCAGCTGAGTTTACTTCCTGTTACATTTAACATTTCATTTTGAAAGTCCATTAATTTAACTTGTACAATCTCTTTCCTTTTCTTTTCTTTGAGATAAACATTTAAAGTCCCTCTCACCTGAACTGTTTGGATCATGTGACAGAACAGAACCTGATTGGTCAGATCAGTCTGAGTCTGAACACAAGCTGTGTGACTGTTCACGATCAGGAGAGGAGAGACATTTCACAGTTCAAATACACAGTCAAAGGAAGCCTGAAGCATCCAGAGGAGCGTTTACTGACACGAGAGAGATGTGATTTATTAAACATGACTCTGATGATAAAAGATAAAGAAGTAGAGCTGCTGGGACAGAAGATCAAAGCTACGTGACAGTTACTGAAAATAAGTCAGAATGATGCTGACACGTTTATTCACTTGTTTGGAAAAGTCTGAATAATACTCTGAAGAAAATCTGTGTGTCATGTACTGATGAAGCAGAAGCTCACAAGCAGCCGGCTGGATGTGTGTAGCAACACGTTGATGTTCCTCTGCGTGCATAACGTGGTGTGTGTGTGTGGGGGGGGGGGGGGGGGGGGGGGTGCTGACACGACTTCCTGTCTGAGGCACGTAATGGGAGGAAGGGGAGACTCTGGAGTGTGTACACACTCTCACTCTCACTGACTCAGACTGCTCACACACGTTCACCTCTTACACACACACACACACACACACACACGTGTCTCACACGCTGATGAACGAGGCCTCAGACATGTACACACTCACCTTCACACACATCCTCTGTGCTGCTGCAGGAATGATAACTCCGACCAGCTGTCAGGATCCCACTCTTCCTCCTGCTGCATAATGGTCTGCTTCAGCCACATTCATCAAAGCTCTGAGCGACTCTGAGCGACTCTGACAGGCGGAGCGACTCTACTGCTCTGTAACACACAATGAACATGGGCGCCTCCCCAGCCTTACCCCCCCGTCCCTCCCCAGCCTCACCCCGTCCCTCCCCAGCCTCACCCCGTCCCTCCTCAGCCTCACCCCGTCCCTCCCCAGCCTCATCCCGTCCCTCCCCAGCCTCACCCCGTCCCTCCTCAGCCTCACCCCGTCCCTCCCCAGCCTCATCCCGTCCCTCCTCAGCCTCACCCCGTTCCTCCCCAGCCTCACCCCGTCCCTCCTCAGCCTCACCCCGTCCCTCCCCAGCCTCACCCCGTCCCTCCTCAGCCTCACCCCGTTCCTCCCCAGCCTCACCCCGTCCCCTGTAGTAATCACGCAGACTCTCTCAGGCGTGTGTGTGTGTGATCCAGCCCGCTGACTGCAGCCAGCCGACGGGGCAGCAGACTGACCATGTGCTGCTTTCTGCAGACGAGCAGCCTCTGAACACCTGTACAACCTGTTAAGGAAAGAGTTGTAGCCATCGCTTTACAAAACCATCATGTCCGCCTCATGCTCCCATCATGCTCTGCAGCTCTTCCTCCCATCATGCCCTGTTAACTGTCTGCTATCACACAGAATAACAATCACCAGCTGCAGGCCCTCCGTGGCTTCATGACTTACAGCAGCTGCTCCGTCTTTCTGTGTTTCTGCCCCAAACCAGCAGCATCCCTGTGATTCACCACAAACATCCTCGCTCTCACTAAACAAACCGACTCTGAGGGAAGTCTCTTCGTAACGTGGCTCTAGGTTCTCCTCCTGAGCTGATCCCAGTGAATACATCAGAGCTGTCCATTTCACTCTCCAAACACTTCATACCTGCCGTATGTCTCTGTCTCTGTACAGAGCACCTCTCTCTGTCTCTGTACAGAGCACCTCTCTCAGAGTTCAGGTTCAGCTCTGATGTCTGTGAGCAGGAGGATCCCTGAGTTGCACATGTAAACAAGAATAAAGTGAGCTGAACAGAAAGGTTGTTCATTAATGGAAAGACTGAGAGGAAACTTAATTTTAAACTCCTCTGACTCATTTCCTCTCAGACTAACATATTACAATTCCTCTTTAGGAGGATGAGATCAAAGCTGTGACTCTGCTCTGTCTGTGTCAGACACAAGGGATCACCTGGACATCAGGAAGAGTTTCCATGTGCACTCCTCTACGTGCAGACGGACACTAATGATGATGGTAATGTTGAGTATAAGCGTGTGTGGGAGCGAGGGGGGTTAAAGGTCAGGCAAAGAATGCAGAGCTTCCAGTAAATGACGTGACCGGGAGGATGTTTACAGTGAGGTAACATCACAGAGCACAGATAAGCAGCTACACACGGTGAAGTTAATATAGTTACTGACATCCACGTCTGAGGTAAGAAATGTTTCACTCACTCCTCCTGACACGCTGCTCACTGTCCTCCTCCACCGACCTGCTAACTAAACACACTCTGTCACCGAGTCCTGAAGAACCCTCATAGAATCATCAGGTCACAACTAAGGGTCCTGTAATCACACCTGTAAAACACATGAGAACACAGAGACGCAACAAAACGTGAACTCAGAAAGGGAGAGCCCGCCAGGTGAGTCGGCTGTCTCCAGCAGTGAGTCAGTCCCCATAGAGCCCCATGTTAAACTTTACAGCAGAAATAAACAACACGTCTCACACACTGTTGTTACACTTGTATGTTAGCACTGATTAGCAGCTATCTGTGTCTGTGTCCGTACCTGCTTGTGAGCTTGTTCACTGTTTGTCATACAGTGATGTATTTGTGGCGCCCCCTGCAGGGAGTCAGGACTGTTGAGACTGATGAGAAGCTTCTTTGAAGTTACCCAGTACTTAATACGGCACTGACCCCCACACCCAACATGTGGGTGAGTGAGTCTACTCCGTCCCTCTCTCTCTGAGCTTCTGCAGGATGATAAATAAAGTCCGGTCAGCTACCAGCACAGATAAAGTCTCAATCTGTGGGAAACATGACGGTGAGCTAGCTCATTAGCAGCTAATTAATTAGCCACAGACACAGACTGTTTAGCTTAGATAGCTTAGCATTTGCTAACCCCTCCCTCCTCTCCAGCTCATCCCTCTCATCCAAACATGGTCACTTCTGGATCCAGGACTCCAACATGGCAGCATCACAAAGGAAGTCCACAAACTAACAGATGACATCGCTGTGGCTGCGTCTGAGATTTGTTCTGTTCCTGTCCTTCTGCCTGTGCACAGATCAGCTCTGTATGAGCAGCACACAGGTAGAGGAGTCTCTGTGTTTACCTGCAGCAGCTGCAGCTGTCTGCTCTGACAGGCACAGATGGAAAACTACAGTCTTTGACAGACAGACGTGAGTCACTTTATTGTTACTGCACAGCAACTGACTAACAGCTCACACACGCGTGGCTCTCTGCACACACACACACTCACACACACCCACACACACCCACACACAAACACGCACGCGCACGTGGCTCTCTGCACACACACAGCGAATCACAGTTCTGCTTTGTTTACATTGACTCAGATTTTTCCTCTTTACTAACCACACACACACACACACACACACACACACTCTCTCTCTCTTTATTACATCACTCCTGCAGTCAGACCACCATCATGTTTCCTTAGAGTAAACTCACCGACCACATTGTCACACACACACACACACACACGCACACACACACACACACACACAATGACATGTGTTTGTCTTTTCTCTCAGGTCGAGTCTGAACTCGTCCTTCAGGTGTCTTTATCCTCTCTGTCTCTCTCTCCCTCTATCTCTATCTCTCCCTCTCTCTCTCTCTCTCTCTCTCTCCCTCTATCTCTCTCTCGGGGAGTGAGAGCATGTGGGTCGGAGAGCGTTTGGAGTGTTTTTTTGATTATTTTCTATCTTTATCTCTTGTTTAAGTGTTATTGTTAGTCACAGTTTAATAGTTTAGTTGTACTTTTGTGTTTCTTAGTGAGAAAACAGGTGAGATCAGGTAAGACAGGTGAGTTTGCAGGTGGGGGTGTTGGCAGCTAGGCATTATGCCGGTTGTCGGCAGCCATGCTGAGCTGGAGAAGCTCACACGCCGACACGGTGTGAAGCTGCTGTCGGGTGGGGGCTTCTCGGGGAGGGGAGGCTATTGGTTTCGACAGTGTCAAGTCGGCCTACCGGATAAACGGCGCCATAGTCATCTTTTTAGACCAGGTGAATAAAGCAGAGCAGGGAGTGGAGGAAGGAGTCGTGATCTGCGGCACATTCACCCCCGTCCCCCCGTTATCAAACCCGGCGAAAAAAGGTATGATTTCTAACGCCTCCCCGTTCATCAGGAACGAGGATTTAGCTAAAGAGCTATCATGCTACGGGCAGCTCGCGTCTCCCATTAAGATGGTGCTACTGTGCAAATCATCCCAGCTGAAGCATGTCGTGTGTCACCGTAGACAGGTTTTTATGTTACTAAAAGACAGCAGCAAAGACCTGAATCTAACGTTCAGTTTCAGAGTGGATGGATTCGCCTACAACGTGTTCGCCACTTCTGAAACAATGAAGTGTTTTGGCTGCGGGGCTGCGGGGCACAGAATTCGGGCTTGCCCGTCCTCCAGCAGATCGGCGTTGTCCTCTGGCGGCGTGGGTGCGCCGTCCATTGGCAGCCGGCGTTTCGACCAAGCTGTCGGCTGGGCCATAGGCTGGACCGGACGAGTCCGGTACACCTCGGCCTGCGGTTGGGTCGGGCTGGCTCGGCTAGTCTCAGGCTGCGGATGAGGTGCGGGACGGAGCAGCGGACGCACGGGACGTGGACGGCGGGGAGCTGAATGTGACTCAGGATCAAGGTAAGACAGTAAAAAATTTAAAAATTGTTCAGAGCAGTGAGAAAGCAGGTAAAACCAAACAGACAGAAAAGGAAAAGTGTAATGAAAATTTCGAGAGCTGCAGCGCTGAGTGATGTTCAGATCGATGAACACATGTGTGAGGATGAACTTGTGAACAAAAGTAATAAGAGAAAGAACCTTGATAAGGAGCAGAGCAGCTCTCAGAGGATCTGTCTGATGAGGAGTGTGAGTGGACTCCTTCACAGGAGGAGTCCATTGTGTGCTACTCTCTGGAGAAGATTAAAAGTTTCTCCTGGAAACTAAAGGTCAGAGGGTGAATATAGATCAGTTTTTCCCTGATCTCAGAGGGTTTGTTAAATCTGTTGTGCGTCTGAGAAAAGAAGATGCTTTCAGTGAGCAGGAGGTGTACAGACTCAAGAAAATGGTGACCAAAGTCAAAGCCCAGCTGAATGAAGATGATGACTAAACCCAGAATCTCTCTCCTTATGCTGGCTCTGTGTGCTTGTTTATTAAGTCTCTTCCTCTCCATGGCTGACACCAAAATTGGGTCTTTTATTTATGGAAAACACACAGAAGCCACAAGGCTGCTTTTTCTTCAGTGCAGCGCTGGTGGGACTTTGGAAAAGTCCAGGTCTGACAGTTTTGTCAACAATATACTCGCAACATCACCAAGCACATGGCCCGGTGTCTGAGTGACCTGGAGACTGAGGTGGGAGAGCTCCAGAGTCTGGTAGATTCTACAGGAGATCAGGGGCACGTTGAGGCCCTGAGAGCCAACCTGCTGGGCATCACAGCACAGGGGGCTCTGGTTTGGTGAGGTGGTCCACATAGACCAGACCTACTGTGTGCCCGGCAGGCTTATCAGTGACAACGTCACTCTGATTCGGCATGTTGTGGAGGTCTCTGGCTCATTGGCTGAGGATACTGCAGATGACATCATGGTTTTAACCAACAAACAGGTAGATATCGATATTTTAAAACAGAATGTGGACTTTTTTAACAAGATGTAATCTGTAATAGTCAACTTGAGTAAAAGTGAAGCCCTGATGGTGGGTAATAAAATGTCAGACCACTTAACTCTGCCAGGGGGGGCTCACCTGGAAAACGGGAGGATTGAAGTACCTGGGGGTGTTTTTAGGTGACGGGTCGTTTTTAATGAAAAAACAGGAGAACGTTGCAGAGAAGGTGGAGGGGAGACTGAAAAAGTGAAGGTGGCTCCTGCCGGGCTTGTCCTACAGAGGGAGGACGCTGGTCATTAACAACCTGGTGTCCTCCTCTCTGTGGCACACGCCGGCCTGCGTAGACCCCCCCTCTAACTTACTCTGTCGTGTCCAAGCTGTTCTTGTGGACTTTTTCTGGGACAAGCTGCACTGGCTTCCTCAGGCCGTCCTCTTTCTTCCTAAAGAGGAAGGAGGACAAGGACTTATTCATCTGGCCAGCAGAGCAGCTGCTTTCCGGTTGCAGTTTGTCCAGAGACTATTGTTCGGACACAGAGACTTGGTGTGGAGGCTGTTGGCTCACCTGGTCCTGCAGCAGTGCGAGCGCCTCCTGCTGGAGGATCACAGTCGGGGTCTGGTGACGCCTCACAGTGACGACCCCTTCCCAGAGATCGGTCTGTGTGTGGACTCAGAGCAGCGCCAGGGGTTAAACCTGGAGGAAGCGAGGGGCAAACCTCTCTACAAACTGAAGGTCTGATGTCTCCACAAAGACAAACTGAACCAGCGTGTGGACACACCGTGGAGACGCCACCTGAACCTGAGAGGTGATGAAAAACCTGCGTGGAGGAGTCTGTACAAAGCTCCCCTACTAAGAAGGTGGCAGACCTTCAGAGGAGAGTGCTACAAGGGATCTTAGCAATGAACTCTTTCCTGTGTGTGATCAACCAGGCAGAGAGGGACACGTGTCCTTTCTGTCCTGGAACAGAGACGGTGTTTCACTGTTACAATGACTGTTCTCGCCTGTCGCCTCTTTTCTCTTTGCTGGACTCACTAGTTTTAAAGTTTGGAGAGGTTTTTCACAAACAGGTTTTTTTTTCTGGGTTTTAAGTACAAAAAAACTACAAAGCACAAGAGCCAGCTTTTAAACTTTCTCATTGGACAGGCAAAGATGGCCATTTATGTGAGCAGGAAGAAAAAATGTACGAGTTGACAGATATTGATCTGTGTTTGCTTTTCTCCAGAATGGTTAAAGCTCGAATCTCCATCGATTTTAGATATTACAGAGAGATGCAGGATCTGGATCAGTTCATCCAGATCTGGGCTCATGGAAACATCTTGTGCTCTATAGAACAGAACCAGCTTATTTTCTCACCAGAGTTGATGTGAACGACCGAGTGTGTATTTATTGATCTATTGATGGGTTCATCAGGTTTTTAAAAATGGTTGTATTTTTGTAAATGTTACAAAAGGCATACATATAAGGCAATTCTTGGTCTGCTTCCACACTACTTATGTGTTTTTATCACGCAGAAAAGTGCTGGACAATATTTACTGCGTTCTCGGGACTTCATCTTACTCTCTGTCCCAAATGCCCGGACAGGAATTGGTCAAAGGGCTTTTGGATATTCTGCACCCTCAGCGTGGAATTTGTTGCAGAATGACTTGAAACTGAAGGAACTACTCTCGCTAAATGCCTTCAAATCTAAAATGAAAGACTTCGAGGCAGATTCCATAAGATGTCGATGTCTTTAAATTGCCTGCTTGTACAACTTTCTTTTCTTCTTTAATTTGTCCCTGTTTGTGCGTCTGTCTGCAACTTTGTGTTTTTTGCTGCTGTCTTGGCCAGGTCTCCCTTGAAAATGAGATTCTTAATCTCAATGGGACTACCTGGTTAAGTGAAGGTTAAATAAAAAAATTAATAAAAAAGATTAATTAGAATAAATGTTACCTTTAAAAATCAAAATCAAATATCTCTCTCTCTCTCTCTCTCTTTCTCTCTCTCTCTCTCTCTCTCTCTCTCTCTCTCGCTCTCTCTCTCTCTCCCTCTCCCTCTCTGCTTCCTGTGTTTCCCTCCATGTGTCTGTTGATCTCTCTCTCTCACTGTCTTCATTGTGTGTCACTCTCTCAGATATCAGAGGCCTCTTCACTAAATATGCAACATGCAGGCTGTGATTTGAGCTAGAGATCATTACGGTGGCTCACAAGGCCAATCAGGCAAACGGTTTACATTACATAACTAGAGCTCCAGGCCAGCAAGGGGAGCTAGGTGTAACAGCTCAGAACAAGAGCTCAGTGTGGCTTCTATCAACTCCGACTCTTTCACACATGCACTGCTGACAATTTCAGGACCGTCTGACCCCGACGTCACCCCGAGTTTCCCTTTCACACACGTTCTTCACAGCGGGAGATTTCTCCCTGTCGGACGCCGAGGGGGGGGGGGGGCATGTCTTTTTTTATCTGTCAAAAAGATCGTCACCCACGATCGATTCACTTACTGGACACTCGCCCCTCGCGTTCTATCTCTCCCATACCTGGAGCAGTGTCTCCCACATGCTCATCAGAGAAAACACACACACACACACACACACACACACACAAACATCTGCTGGTCCCTCCTGTAAATGCATTGATTGAGGTGCGACGTTTTCTGTTAAATACTGACCTTATATTGTAAGTGCAGCTGGGTAGTGTCACTCTCATTAGTCGGGTTTGATTGTTTCGACAGGTAACAATAAGCCTCCTTCCCTCGCAGCTCACCTGCTGCTGTGGAAACCAGGTTGTGGGTGAAAAGATACATGTGCAGGTACAGCAGGCGAAGGCGTGTGCGGGTACAGCAGATGTTTTTGACCTTGTTTCCATGACGAAGACGAGACGTTGGTGAGCTAAAAATAGATCTTTGATGATAAAAACTCTGACAACATGTATGTTTTGTTTTCGTTAACAGACTGAAATGTTGGTGTTGGGCTGTCGGACATTTAAAATGCATGCTTTCCCCACTGTGTGTCTAATCTGTCACAATACAAGCAATGATTCCTGTAACTGGTTGAACTGGTTGAGGGGCATCTGCAGATCCACCTGAATCCGACCCAGCCATGCAGGTGAACATGTCCCAAAGCAGGAGCCTGACAACAACACGACAGAGCAAAACGGAGGGCTACACAACGAAGCGAGTTCAACATACCTTTATTAAGTAAGCTGGCTCAACAAAGCCTGAAGCTCCACTGAGAGATAACGCCATCATGAAGGTGGTCGTGAACGTTCTCTGATAACTCTTCTAGATCGTTCTGCTTCAGGCTCTGAGCACGCTCACAGAAAAAGGGGTGTGTGACGCTTCATGTGACACTTCTTCCTCACGTAGAGGAGCAATCATTGGCCGTCTGCTGCAGTCACACTGTTTAAATGAGAAGTGGTGAAGAATATATAAAAGTTATTACAGAAAAAATAAGGCCAGAGAGGAATGTGCAGTATGTGCTGCTTTAACTGCACGGCTCCGTTCTGTCTTTACATGCGTAACGATACGTTTCAGAAGTTTCCATTGACATATCCTGAGCTGAGGATCGATGTGACCCACAGAGAACATCGTCAGGACATCATTCTGGATCGATTGGAAAATCTTTGTTGTGCCCAAGGGGCAATTAGGTGTGCAACAGTAGCACACACAAGCAATACACATCAAGACATAAATACATACATACAGAATAATACATAACTCCCATGGACGTCATCATGACACAAAGCCAACTGTCCTTCCTATATTAATGACAGAACAGAGCGTTACAGCTGATTAAACCTGTATCCTGAGAGGAAAGGTAATGACTCAAATGTTCTGATGAATGTTTTCGTCAACTCGATCTATAAAGGGTAAAAATTACAAACAAGACTAAAATTAAGAATTTAGTCTAAAGACTAAAAGTAAACTGTGTGAGAGGATGCTGACAGATCATTACACAGCTGAGCGTAGAGCGAATGACTAACATTGTTTTTCCACTGGAGCATTGGAGCTGATCGCTGCCGACAGCATGGCCCCAACCTGAACTCAGTAAGAGTCAGACAAGCAGTGATACAAGGTGAGCCTGACAGAGATTATGATGGAGGTGTAGCTGGTTACCTCACCCTTGATGCACAGGTGGAAGAGTTTTCTTTATATACTCATTGATAACTTATTGATCAGGTGTCTTACCTTTAGAACGGGGCACATTAACCATCTTACACACTCTTATTCTCTGAACCATCTGCTGTTACCTAACAGACAACATGGTGTCTAAAGACATGAAACTGTTGTATGAAAATGTTAATTCAGGTTCGTGCGCACAAGAGAGTCTGACCCCGGCCTGAACACGTCCCCCTAAGGGTCCCCCTCAGGGTCTCCCCTTCCCCTCGCCCTGTTCTTTAGGACCTCTCATATTCACACCATAAAACACTTCAGGCTGTGCTGGAGTTTGTGCGGAAAGTTCTGACAGGGAATGATTACTTGCTGTTATCCTCTTGGCTCGTAAAGTTGCATGACTGAGGTGATTTTTGGAGGACGGAGCGGCCACACCACTCACGTTTCCATGGTGATTTAATGGCTCGGGATTCAGGAATGATTTGAGACTATTTTATGGTCGCTGCATGTTAGCAACCTAACCGAAGATGAAGACAAAGATCACGCCCCAAACACCGCAGAATAAGACAGCATGCACAGCATCCCCTGGACTCTGAACACTTTCAGCCTTCACAAAACATGGCAATCAACGAGGGGATGGTGGCGTCTGAGGCGGAGATATACTTGCTTTTTGACCTTGTGTTCACGTACACACCCGACTGCATCATGAACGTAATTGTTCACACACTTGTCCTTCCACGAGGATCCCTCTAGAGGGCACACCAGAGAGCTCAGGCCATATGCAACTACTGTATGTGCGGGATGTAAACAACAGACATGGAGACACTCGAGGAGGTTACTGTGATGTTAACTCTGAGGTCACTGCAGAAAACGCGACAGCGGCGTCAACCTGGGTGGTATGTAAGGCTCCTAAATCAAGCCCGTCAGGACAATGGCGAGTATGTTTGTCTCGTACTGCCAATGCGAGAAATTGATGATGAAAAACATCACCAATGTTTATTTAATGTCTGCCAGGGTTTTTGATGACCTGCTATGTTGGATTGTATGCAAAACAGGCTATACAGACTGTCCCAGCTGAACCCCGAGGCAACGGTCATCTTCAGAGTCAAAGGAGATAAAAGGTTTCATCTGTTGTGGTTTCCTGTCCACGCACATCTGTCCTCGGGTGGCAGCAACCAGAGCAGGAGCTGCATGTGTAACACTCTTTGTTCTAAGACTGCAAACACATTGATGGTCATGTAGTTTATGCCATACACATAAAGTGAAACCCAACAGAATGAATCACAAACGATGTATTTCTACTCTCAGGAGATCGAGCTCGAGTCATCAGACAGAGCTGTCCCAGGAACAGAACAGGAGCTGCAGGTAAAACAAAGTGTGAAACATTGCTAGGTCACCTTTTAGGTAAATCAAGTGTGATGTTTGTGATCTCAGGAGATGAGTTAGAGTCCACAGACAGGGCAGGAGCTTCAGGTGGGACATACTGCATCCACAAAAACTGCAGGTGTATCACAGGTGGATGGTTGGGTTATGCCCTCCCTGTTAGTGAATGAGGAAGGTGATCTTGACATACAGAAGATTCCGCGAGGGAGGCTCGCCTGTCGTTGGCTCAGCAAAGCAACAGAAGGATTCTGGCATCGCTTGAGTAAACAAAGGAGAAGCTGATCCTCGATGGACAGTCGTGAAACCTTCGGTGGTGACCCGATGAACAAGGTAATGATGGAGGCAGTCAAACACTGAGAAACTGAGCCCGTCGTGGTCCTGCATGCTCTGTCATGACCTGGAGCAGACTTAGAGCAGTTATGCCTCTTTACTCTCTTCTCTCTCTGTCCTCAGACCGGCTCCCTCTGTGGTACCTGCCCCAGCAGTTACCCGCCCCCGCAGTTACCATAGAGGTAACAATGTAACACTGCCCTGTCGTCAGGAGCACCATCCTCAGTGGTGTCAGAAGCCTCTGTGGCAGGAGCTTCAGGGCTGGGGGAAGCTTCAGGGAGCTCAGAGGGAGAAGCTCCACCTTTTCCTAGCTGACAGGACCTTATTTTAACAACAGCCTCTCTTCCTGCCATTTTTGTAGCGTCCTCTGTCAAATAAATGGGGCATAACCAGGAGGCGTGCGGTCATACTCTTTGACCAACAGTGCAGAAGCAGGACTCAGTGTATCAGTTCTAGAGGCTTTAATGAGGGTATAGTCACAAACAGGTTAACTTTAGATGATGGCTGAGTGGGGAAATAAGACCATAGACTGTATAAATAATGGACGTAGTCTCAATGACGGCACCCATTGGTGTCTGTGCTGGCGGTCGTCGTATAAGAAATGCCAGAGCCGGCGAATCCAGAGGCAGGCAAAGAGGCAGAGCACGAGCGAGCTGAAGCCTGTGGCTGAGGACTATGGGCGGGCCGCATGAATCAGCCAGCTACGGCTATGAAGCTAGGCTATATGCTCCTCAGCGTAGCTAACGGTTACTGGCCATAGAATGTATTAATAATGAATGAGCTAGTTAGACTTTCCCACAGAGGAGATTCTGTTTGTGATGGTGACTGACTGCAGGTGTTTAGTTATCAGAGGAAACGTAGCGGAATCACCGCTGGCTTACCCGGTGAGAGAGCAGCCCTAACCCTGAACACACAGAACACACCTGAACAAACAGCAACACACATGAACAAACAGAACACACGTGAACACACCTGAACACACAGAACAAACCTGAACAAACAGAACACACATGGACACACATGAACACACCTGAACACACAGAACACACCTGAACAAACAGAACACACATGAACACACCTGAACACACAGAACACACATGAAAAAACAGAACACACATGAACACACAGAACAAACCTGAACACACAGAACACACCTGAACAAACAGAACACACATGAACACACCTGAACACACAGAACACACATGGACACACATGAACACACCTGAACACACAGAACACACCTGAACACACAGAACACACCTGAACACACAGCAACACACATGAACAAATAGAACACACATGAACACACATGAACACACCTGAACACACAGAACACACCTGAACACACAGCAACACACATGAACAAATAGAACACACATGAACACACCTGAACACACAGAACACACCTGAACACACATGAACACACCTGAACACACAGAACACACATGAACACACAGAACACACATGAACACACATGAACACACATGAACACACAGAACACACATGAACACACATGAACACACATGAACACACCTGAACACACATGAACACACATGAACACACACGAACACACACGAACACACATGAACACACATGAACACACAGAACACACATGAACACACATGAACACACATGAACACACAAAATACACCTGAACACACCTGAACACACATTGACACACCAGGACACACATGAACACACCTGAACACACTTGGACACACCTGAACACACCTGAACACACCAGAACACACAGAACACACATGGACACACCTGGACACACCTGGACACACCTGGACACACCTGAACACACCTGAACACACAGAACACACATGAACACACATGAACACACATTGACACACCTGGACACACATGAACACACAGAACACACCTGAACACACCTGAACACACAGAACACACATTGACACACCTGGACACACATGAACACACCTGAACACACATGAACACACATGAACACACATGAACACACCTGAACAAACAGAACACACCTAAACACACAGAACACACCTGGACACACCTGAACACACATGAACACACCTGAACACACAGAACACACATGAACACACATGAACACACATGGACACACATGGACACACATGAACACACAGAACACACATGAACACACATGAACACACCTGAACAAATAGAACACACATGAACACACCTGAACACACCTGAACACACAGAACACACATGAACACACATGAACACTCAGAACACACCTGAACAAACAGAACACATATGAACACACATGAACACACCTGGACACACATGAATACACATGAACACACCTGAACAAACAGAACACACCTGAACCCACAGAACACACCTGAACACACTTGGACACACCTGAACACACCTGAACACACAGAACACACAGAACACACAGAACACACATGGACACACCTGGACACACCTGAACACACCTGAACACACATGAACACACATGAACACACATGAACACACCTGAACAGACAGAACACACCTGAACCCACAGAACACACCTGAACACACCTGAACACACAGAACACACATGGACACACCTGGACACACCTGAACACACCTGAACACACATGAACACACCTGAACACACAGAACACACCTGAACAAACAGAACACACCTGAACACACAGAACAAACCTGAACACACAGAACACACATGGACACACATGAACACACCTGAACACACAGAACACACAGAACACACATGAACACACCTGAACACACAGAACACACCTGAACACACATGAACACACCTGAACACACAGAACACACATGAACACACAGAACACACATGAACACACATGAACACACAGAACACACATGAACACACAGAACACACATGAACACACATGAACACACATGAACACACCTGAACACACATGAACACACATGAACACACACGAACACACAGAACACACATGAACACACACGAACACACGAACACACATGAGCACACAGAACACACATGAACACACATTGACACACATGAACACATATGAACACACACGAACACACACGAACACACAGAACACACATGAACACACATGAACACACACGAACACACACGAACACACATGAACACACATGAACACACAGAACACACATGAACACACATGAACACACATGAACACACAAAATACACCTGAACACACCTGAACACACATTGACACACCAGGAGACACATGAACACACCTGAACACACTTGGACACACCTGAACACACCTGAACACACCAGAACACACAGAACACACATGGACACACCTGGACACACCTGGACACACCTGAACACACCTGAACACACAGAACACACAGAACACACATGAACACACATGAACACACATTGACACACCTGGACACACATGAACACACAGAACACACCTGAACACACCTGAACACACAGAACACACATTGACACACCTGGACACACATGAACACACCTGAACACACATGAACACACATGAACACACCTGAACACACAGAACACACCTGGACACACCTGAACACACATGAACACACCTGAACACACAGAACACACATGAACACACATGAACACACATTGACACACATGGACACACATGAACACACAGAACACACATGAACACACATGAACACACCTGAACAAATAGAACACACATGAACACACCTGAACACACCTGAACACACAGAACACACATGAACACACATGAACACTCAGAACACACCTGAACACACAGAATACATATGAACACACATGGACACACATGAACACACAGAACACACATGAACACACATGAACACACCTGAACAAATAGAACACACATGAACACACCTGAACACACCTGAACACACAGAACACACATGAACACACATGAACACTCAGAACACACCTGAACAAACAGAACACATATGAACACACATGAACACACCTGGACACACATGAATACACATGAACACACCTGAACAAACAGAACACACCTGAACCCACAGAACACACCTGAACACACTTGGACACACCTGAACACACCTGAACACACAGAACACACAGAACACACAGAACACACATGGACACACCTGGACACACCTGAACACACCTGAACACACATGAACACACATGAACACACATGAACACACCTGAACAGACAGAACACACCTGAACCCACAGAACACACCTGAACACACCTGAACACACAGAACACACATGGACACACCTGGACACACCTGAACACACCTGAACACACATGAACACACCTGAACACACAGAACACACCTGAACAAACAGAACACACCTGAACACACAGAACAAACCTGAACACACAGAACACACATGGACACACATGAACACACCTGAACACACAGAACACACAGAACACACATGAACACACCTGAACACACAGAACACACCTGAACACACATGAACACACCTGAACACACAGAACACACATGAACACACAGAACACACATGAACACACATGAACACACAGAACACACATGAACACACAGAACACACATGAACACACATGAACACACATGAACACACCTGAACACACATGAACACACATGAACACACACGAACACACAGAACACACATGAACACACACGAACACACGAACACACATGAGCACACAGAACACACATGAACACACATTGACACACATGAACACATATGAACACACACGAACACACACGAACACACAGAACACACATGAACACACATGAACACACACGAACACACACGAACACACATGAACACACATGAACACACAGAACACACATGAACACACATGAACACACATGAACACACAAAATACACCTGAACACACCTGAACACACATTGACACACCAGGAGACACATGAACACACCTGAACACACTTGGACACACCTGAACACACCTGAACACACCAGAACACACAGAACACACATGGACACACCTGGACACACCTGGACACACCTGAACACACCTGAACACACAGAACACACAGAACACACATGAACACACATGAACACACATTGACACACCTGGACACACATGAACACACAGAACACACCTGAACACACCTGAACACACAGAACACACATTGACACACCTGGACACACATGAACACACCTGAACACACATGAACACACATGAACACACCTGAACACACAGAACACACCTGGACACACCTGAACACACATGAACACACCTGAACACACAGAACACACATGAACACACATGAACACACATTGACACACATGGACACACATGAACACACAGAACACACATGAACACACATGAACACACCTGAACAAATAGAACACACATGAACACACCTGAACACACCTGAACACACAGAACACACATGAACACACATGAACACTCAGAACACACCTGAACACACAGAATACATATGAACACATATGAACACACATGAACACTCAGAACACACCTGAACAAACAGAACACATATGAACACACATGAACACACCTGGACACACATGAATACACATGAACACACCTGAACAAACAGAACACACCTGAACCCACAGAACACACCTGAACACACCTGAACACACAGAACACACAGAACACACATGGACACACCTGGACACACCTGAACACACCTGAACACACATGAACACACATGAACACACCTGGACACACCTGAACACACATGAACACACCTGAACACACAGAACACACCTGAACAAACAGAACACACATGAACACACCTGAACACACAGAACACACGTGAAAAAACAGAACACACATGAACACACAGAACAAACCTGAACACACAGAACACACATGTACACACATGAACACACCTGAACACACAGAACACACCTGAACAAACAGAACACACATGAACACACCTGAACACACAGAACACACATGAAAAAACAGAACACACATGAACACACAGAACAAACCTGAACACACAGAACACACATGGACACACATGAACACACCTGAACACACAGAACACACCTGAACACACAGCAACACACATGAACAAATAGAACACACATGAACACACCTGAACACACAGAACACACCTGAACACACATGAACACACCTGAACACACAGAACACACATGAACACACAGAACACATATGAACACACATGAACACACAGAACACACATGAACACACAGAACACACATGAACACACATGAACACACATGAACACACAGAACACACATGAACACACATGAACACACATGAACACACCTGAACACACATGAACACACATGAACACACACGAACACACACGAACACACAGAACACACATGAACACACACGAACACACAGAACACACATGAACACACATGAACACACATGAACACACATGAACACACACGAACACACAGAACACACATGAACACACACGAACACACAGAACACACAGAACACACATGAACACACATGAACACACATGAACACACAGAACACACATGAACACACATGAACACACATGAACACACATGAACACACACGAACACACACGAACACACATGAACACACAGAACACACATGAACACACATGAACACACATGAACACACAAAATACACCTGAACACACCTGAACACACATTGACACACCAGGACACACATGAACACACCTGAACACACTTGGACACACCTGAACACACCTGAACACACCAGAACACACAGAACACACATGGACACACCTGGACACACCTGAACACACCTGAACACACAGAACACACATGAACACACATGAACACACATTGACACACCTGGACACACATGAACACACAGAACACACCTGAACACACCTGAACACACAGAACACACATTGACACACCTGGACACACATGAACACAACTGAACACACATGAACACACATGAACACACCTGAACAAACAGAACACACCTAAACACACAGAACACACATGGACACACCTGAACACACATGAACACACCTGAACACACAGAACACACATGAACACACATGAACACACATTGACACACATGGACACACATGAACACACAGAACACACATGAACACACATGAACACACCTGAACAAATAGAACACACATGAACACACCTGAACACACCTGAACACACAGAACACACATGAACACACATGAACACTCAGAACACACCTGAACACACAGAATACACATGAACACACATGAACACTCAGAACACACCTGAACAAACAGAACACATATGAACACACATGAACACACCTGGACACACATGAATACACATGAACACACCTGAACAAACAGAACACACATGAACACACAGAACACACCTGAACACACAGAACACACAGAACACACAGAACACACATGGACACACCTGGACACACCTGAACACACCTGAACACACCTGAACACACATGAACACACATGAACACACCTGAACAAACAGAACACACCTGAACCCACAGAACACACCTGAACACACCTGAACACACAGAACACACATGGACACACCTGGACACACCTGAACACACCTGAACACACATGAACACACCTGAACACACAGAACACACCTGAACAAACAGAACACACATGAACACACCTGAACACACAGAACACACATGAAAAAACAGAACACACATGAACACACAGAACAAACCTGAACACACAGAACACACATGGACACACATGAACACACCTGAACACACAGAACACACCTGAACAAACAGAACACACATGAACACACCTGAACACACAGAACACACATGAAAAAACAGAACACACATGAACACACAGAACAAACCTGAACACACAGAACACACATGGACACACATGAACACACCTGAACACACAGAACACACCTGAACACACATGAACACACCTGAACACACCTGAACACACAGAACACACATGAACACACAGAACACACATGAACACACAGAACACACATGAACACACAGAACACACATGAACACACATGAACACACAGAACACACATGAACACACAGAACACACATGAACACACATGAACACACATGAACACACAGAACACACATGAACACACATGAACACACATGAACACACCTGAACACACATGAACACACATGAACACACACGAACACACACGAACACACAGAACACACATGAACACACACGAACACACAGAACACACATGAACACACATGAACACACAGAACACACATGAGCACACAGAACACACATGAACACACATTGACACACATGAACACACATGAACACACACGAACACACAGAACACACATGAACACACATGAACACACATGAACACACATGAACACACATGAACACACAGAACAAACCTGAACACACATGAACACACCTGAACACACAGAACACACATGAACACACAGAACACACATGAACACACATGAACACACAGAACACACATCAACACACAGAACACACATGAACACACATGAACACACATGAACACACAGAACACACATGAACACACAGGAACACACATGAACACACCTGAACACACATGAACACACATGAACACACACGAACACACACGAACACACATGAGCACACAGAACACACATGAACACACATTGACACACATGAACACACATGAACACACACGAACACACAGAACACACATGAACACACATGAACACACACGAACACACACGAACACACACGAACACACATGAACACACATGAACACACACGAACACACAGAACACACATGAACACACATGAACACACATGAACACACACGAACACACAGAACACACATGAACACACATGAACACACACGAACACACACGAACACACACGAACACACAGAACACACATGAACACACATGAACACACACGAACACACACGAACACACACGAACACACATGAACACACAGAACACACATGAACACACATGAACACACATGAACACACAAAATACACCTGAACACACATTGACACACCAGGACACACATGAACACACCTGAACACACTTGGACACACCTGAACACACCTGAACACACCAGAACACACAGAACACACATGGACACACCTGGACACACCTGAACACACCTGAACACACAGAACACACATGAACACACATGAACACACATTGACACACATGGACACACATGAACACACAGAACACACCTGAACACACCTGAACACACAGAACACACATTGACACACCTGGACACACATGAACACACCTGAACACACATGAACACACATGAACACACCTGAACAAACAGAACACACCTAAACACACAGAACACACCTGGACACACCTGAACACACATGAACACACCTGAACACACAGAACACACATGAACACGCATGAACACACATTGACACACATGAACACACAGAACACACATGAACACACATGAACACACCTGAACACACAGAACACACCTGAACAAACAGAACACACATGAACACACCTGAACACACAGAACACACGTGAAAAAACAGAACACACATGAACACACAGAACAAACCTGAACACACAGAACACACATGGACACACATGAACACACCTGAACACACAGAACACACCTGAACAAACAGAACACACATGAACACACCTGAACACACAGAACACACATGAAAAAACAGAACACACATGAACACACAGAACAAACCTGAACACACAGAACACACATGGACACACATGAACACACCTGAACACACAGAACACACCTGAACACACAGCAACACACATGAACAAATAGAACACACATGAACACACCTGAACACACAGAACACACATGAACAAATAGAACACACATGAACACACCTGAACACACAGCAACACACATGAACAAATAGAACACACAGAACAACCCTGAACACACAGAACACACATGGACACACATGAACACACCTGAACACACAGAACACACCTGAACACACAGCAACACACATGAACAAATAGAACACACATGAACACACCTGAACACACAGCAACACACATGAACAAATAGAACACACAGAACAAACCTGAACACACAGAACACACATGGACACACATGAACACACCTGAACACACAGAACACACATGAACACACAGAACACATATGAACACACATGAACACACAGAACACACATGAACACACAGAACACACATGAACACACATGAACACACATGAACACACAGAACACACATGAACACACATGAACACACATGAACACACCTGAACACACATGAACACACATGAACACACACGAACACACACGAACACACAGAACACACATGAACACACACGAACACACAGAACACACATGAACAAACATGAACACACATGAACACACATGAACACACACGAACACACAGAACACACATGAACACACACGAACACACAGAACACACAGAACACACATGAACACACATGAACACACATGAACACACACGAACACACAGAACACACATGAACACACATGAACACACATGAACACACATGAACACACACGAACACACACGAACACACACGAACACACAGAACACACATGAACACACATGAACACACACGAACACACACGAACACACATGAACACACAGAACACACATGAACACACATGAACACACATGAACACACAAAATACACCTGAACACACCTGAACACACATTGACACACCAGGACACACATGAACACACCTGAACACACTTGGACACACCTGAACACACCTGAACACACAGAACACACATGAACACACATGAACACACATTGACACACCTGGACACACATGAACACACAGAACACACCTGAACACACCTGAACACACAGAACACACATTGACACACCTGGACACACATGAACACACCTGAACACACATGAACACACATGAACACACCTGAACAAACAGAACACACCTAAACACACAGAACACACCTGGACACACCTGAACACACATGAACACACCTGAACACACAGAACACACATGAACACACATGAACACACATTGACACACATGGACACACATGAACACACAGAACACACATGAACACACATGAACACACCTGAACAAACCTGAACACACATGAACACACCTGAACACACCTGAACACACAGAACACACATGAACACACATGAACACTCAGAACACACCTGAACACACAGAACACACATGAACACACATGAACACTCAGAACACACCTGAACAAACAGAACACATATGAACACACATGAACACACCTGGACACACATGAATACACATGAACACACCTGAACAAACAGAACACACCTGAACCCACAGAACACACCTGAACACACCTGAACACACAGAACACACAGAACACACATGGACACACCTGGACACACCTGAACACACCTGAACACACATGAACACACCTGAACAAACAGAACACACCTGAACCCACAGAACACACATGGACACACCTGGACACACCTGAACACACCTGAACACACAGAACACACATGAAAACACATGAACACACCTGGACACACCTGAACACACATGAACACACATGAACACACATGAATACATCTGAACACACCTGAACACAAAGAACACACCTGGACACACCTGAACACACATTGACACACCAGGACACACATGAACACACAGAACACACATGAACACACAAAATACACCTGAACACACAGAACACACATTTACACACAGAACACACATGAACACACTTGGACACACCTGAACACACCTGGACACATAGAACACACATGAACACACCTGGACACACCTGAACACACAGAACACACATGAACACACCTGAACACACCTGAACACACTCTTCATCACAGTCTGTTTTGTGTGTTGGTCTGAAGTCGTCGTTCGTCCCTCTCTCTCCGGCTGAGGCTCAAAGAGCTGCTGGCTATTGTCGCTGCAGAAAGCCTCTGAGGAGCCATTAAGGCATGTTTCTGGGGCCTCCCACTGATGAGGGCCCCTTTTCCCTCGTGCCCCCCCACCCATGGGAGCATTGTGTGTGTTTTGACCTCTCACGTGCTCCCCTCCCCCTGCTGTGCTCTGTGTAGAGAGAGTCACCCTGGGGAGCTAATCAGAACTTAATTTGATACGAAGCTGAAGGTGGGTCCGTCTTTGATCTGCTGGTGTGTGTGTGTGTGGGGGGGGGGGGGGGGGGGGGGGGTACAGCTGATTAAGCTACTGAGACGCAGCAGAGAGAAAAGGAGCTTTCACTCCTTCTTTACCACTTTTATTCATCCTCCATTCTCTCCATCCTCTTGATTTTGTGTGTCTGTGGACTGAAGGACAGCAGGGAAGAGTCTGCTGCATTAGAAACTTTTATCTTTACTCAGGTTGCTGCCTGAATGATTAACTGATCCTGTTCCTCCATTAAATCAGCTGTGAGTATAAACACGCAGTTTACACCTGCTCGTCGTCACGTTAAACAGTCAATCATTTCAGTTCTCATTAATGTTCAATTATTCAATCTATTGCACATTTTTCTCACAGCCTTCCTCAACAACTGATCGGACTTCAGCTCTGAGTTCACTCCCTAAAGAAGGCCATGAAACATGTGTGAAAGCTCTGGGGAAAGAAAGTAATCCTTGTAATCCTCCTGTAAGCCCTTCACACGCCGCCTGTAACACGTGGTGAGGTGAAGCCGTTCCCCCGTGAGCCGGCATCAGAGGTAGTAACGGAGGTGGGACGGCGTCTGTGTAAACAGCGAGTCGGCAGTGCAGAACAGCGCCGCGTGTGTGTATGAAGCTGGTGCTGCTTGTTTACACCTCACACACTTTTTGCTTTGGAAAGCCAGAACGCTGTAAAAACACACACTGGGCCGGCTTCATGCAGGAGTTGGATGGTCCAATGTGCACAGATTGATGTTAAAGCCACTGAAGCAACCCCACTGCCCAGCACAAACGAACATCAATCAATCAATCAAATTGTATTTGTATCCCGCCAAATCACAACCACAGCTATCTCACTTTACAGACAGAGCAGGTCTCGACCATACTCTTTGTTATTCAGAGAGAGACCAACATGAATCACCATGAGCAGCTCTGAGAAACATTGAGCACAGAGACAGAAAAACTTCCTTTAACAGGCAGAAACCTCGAGCAGAACCAGACTCATGTTGGAAATCTGAAGAGACTGGACGGGCCAAGAGAGAAGCAGGATAGAGACAGGCAGACAAAGCAACAACAACAACAACAACAACAACAACAGGTGATACATACTTAGGGTTACAAAGCCAATAATAATGGTACAAAAGTGTAAAGATTAGCAAAAGAAGCAGAGTAATGGTAAAGGCTGTAGTAATCGTAATTTTAACAGTTGAAGTCAACAGGTCTATTCTATACTATTAGCATTAGCAGCAACAATAATGGTACTATGGGGAAGGTTGATGTTAGTAGTTTTTGCAGTCGAGCAGGTCCACAGCAGCAGGTGGTCTGCAGCAACGATCCCCAGGAACCTACAGGACAAGGGAGCACAAGAACTCCCGGGAAGATATGTGGTTAGTAATGTTAATGGGACCAGAAGATACAGAGTTAATGAGCTGCATTACAGTTTTTCTTGATTGCTTTGATGCAGCAGTCAACTCAAACTCCACATTTTCAAAACAGTTAACACACAGGCCGAAACAGTGGCACTCATGGTCGAAATGACACATTTTGTTTGCAAAAGGCTCTAACCGTGCCAAAACATTTCAAATATGTAACAAAAGCAAATTCTGCCTTCAAACAACACAACTTGCAAACAAGTGTATGAGCTCTTCCAATCAACCATTACACAGTGGACAACAAAATACAAAATACAGCACTCAGTGCAAATCAGTGCACCATTGCTTGTCATTGTAGCCATGACGTAGCTGTCATGCCAGTGCCATTTGTTGTCAAATTTGCCTTCTTGCAGAGAATTGGATCCAGAATCAGAAATGCTTTGATGCCAATTTTTTGATTCCATTGATTCTTTTTTTCAAACTTTGGCTGAAAACTGAAATACTGTAAATATTACACAAAATACATGTAAACCAAAATAAAATCTATTAGAGTATAAGAAATGAAGAAAATAAAAATAAAATCTATTACAGTAAAGTATAAAAATCTATTACTGCAGAGTATAAGAAATAGCCACTATTGATACTCTCTACTCTCTATACTCTCATCTGCCTTAGACCTCTTCCATCCATGTTGACAAAGAACAACACAGACGCTGCACCTTTGAAGGCCTGCAGACTGATTGCTAATTGAAGATTTGTGTGAAGGAGTGTCAAACAGGTGCTTCAGTGATTTCATACTGATGTAGGTAGTTTCTAATAGTTAGGAACAGATGGTTTCTGTTTGGTTACCATCGCTAAAACAGTTTGGACTGCTTGAATGACATCTGTGTTAACTGTTCTGCAAAAGGGTGGGGAAAATGTGTCAATCCGTTGAGAAAGGGTTAACACATTTGTGCTCTGCTGAGACAGTGATGATGAAAACAGAGTGGATCCCAGTTTCTTTAAGCAGGTCAAAGCGATCAAGAAAAACTGTAATATGACAGAGAGAGAGAGAGAGACAGAGAAGGAGAGAGGGAGGGAGAGAGAGAGGGAGGGAGATTTGATTTGATTTTAAAACAAGACTTTATTTGCCGCTCTTACACATTGTACAGTTTCGTATTGCACATTTCAAAGACTCTTTTTGTTAAATAAGATAAATAAATAAATGAATACATCATTTCCAAACAGCAAATCATCATCTGTCACAGAACGCTCTGATAACACCACACAGTCCTGAATGAGTCCAGATCTCCTGAGACCTTGTAAAAACTGAAGTCCAGGAGGATCCTGGACCTGATGAGTCCCACACACACAGGGACGAGGGGGGTGGTCTCCTCCCCCTCCACCCTCCTCCTCCGGCTTACATACACTGCCATTTTAGCCTGGCCCAACACAAAGTTTAAAAGCTGGCTCTGGCGAGTGTATTTAAAACCACAGATAAAAACCTGTCTGGTCAAAACCTCAGAAAAAGCAGTAAAAACAGAAACAGTGCAGACAATCGGTGACGTTCAGTGAAACAGTGAAAACAGTCTCTCTAGCTGTGCAGACATGTGTCTTCTACATCAGTGTTCACAACAGAGATAAAAGAGTTCACTGCAACAGCCCCATGAAGGATCCTCCTCTGTAAGGCCCCATGTCTTTTTGTCAGGTTTATACAGAGACCTCCAGGCTGGTCCTGACCCCCCCAACCCGAGCTGGCTCCTCCATGGGGTGTCAGTACGTCCGCTCAGCTTGTTTCTGTTCAGTGTTTTTATCATCACACGATAGCAAGTCTTTCCTGAGGCTTCCTGCAGAGAGGCCTGAGGACAGTGCTCCGGTAGAGGGCCTGCACAGTCCTGCAGGTCTCCAGTCAGCTGGATGGAGGGGAAGGGGTCCTGTGTGCTGGCTGTAGTCCTACCAGAGGAAAAAGAGTCCAACAGCAGGAGTTCATGTTCACTCACAGTCTAACAGCTAGTCCAGCACAGTCCTGCAGCCGGGGCCCAGCCAGCTCCACCACCTGGCCCAGAGTAGTGATCCCTGCAGTGTGAAACAGAGAGAACAGAGAGGGCCCCGCCCAGCTGGGGGAGTCCAGGATTGTCCCATGGAGAACAGGTTCCTGCAGCAGCCAGTACAGGGAGTCTGCCTGTTCTTGTCTCTCCTTTTTAAGCAGGTTCCAAACAGTAAAAACACTTTAATAAAAGCTAGGCAGAGACGACCTGTTAAAATGGGTGCTATCTATTAAAAACAGATTAAAATCCATACCCAGGCTATTAAAACGGTTCAGGATGCAGCAGGCTAGAGCTCTCCACAGAGTGTCCTTTGGCCCATCTAACAGTCTTTGAATAAACCGTAGGCGGAAAGCGCCCCCCTGCTGTCTAGATGGACCAGGCCCTGCCCCCCCTCTTCTTTAGGAAGAGGACACTCTGTGGGACCCAGTGCATCCTGTCCCAAATAAAATCAACTAAAAGACGTTGTACCTGAAAGAGGAGAGAGGCTGGAGGATCCATGCAGGCCAGTCTGTGCCACAGGGAGGATGACACCAGGTTGCTTGCTATCAGGGTCCTGCCTCTGTAGGACGTCTTAGGGAGGAGCCACCTCCATTTATTGGGCCCACCTTTCACTTTGTCCAGGACATCATCCCAATTTGTCTTTGTACTGGTCTCATCCCCCGGGAAGACCCCCAGGTACTTCAGGCCTCCTCTCTTCCAGATGAGTTCAGCAGGCAGACTGAGCCAACCCCCCAGCCTCTCCCCCACCATCACAGCCTCGCTCTTTCCCCAGTTCACCTTGGCAGAAGAAATAAAACCAAACATATTAATAGTGTCATTTAAAACATCAATATCTTTCTGAGTGTTTACAAGTACGATGAGGTCATCAGCATACACAGACATTTTAAAAGACACAGGGCAACTAAGACACACCTATCAGTTTGTCTCAGCTGGTGGAGCAGAGGCTCGATGGCTACAGAGTACAACATGCCAGAGAGAGAGCAGCCCTGCCTCACCCCCCTCTCAATATCAAAGGGTACACTCAGCCCGCTATTAATCTTCAGGACACTCGCAATGTCACTGTAGAGAACCCTGATCTTGGCTACGAACTCAGGGTTGAAGCCAAACCCGGCTAAAGTCCGCCACAGGTACTGGTGTTCAACCTGGTCAAAAGCCTTTTCCTGGTCTATGGAAATAAGACCAGTTTCTGTGCCCAAGTCACTGGAAACAGCCAGAACATCACAAATCAAAGTGACATTGTCACTTATGAGCCTGCCAGGTACACAGTAAGTCTGGTCGGGGTGGATGATGCACGCCATCGCCTCTCTCGGTCTGAGGGCCAGAGCTTTGGACAGGATCTTATATAATCCGTGCACAGCAAAGAGACCGGCCTCCAGTTTTTTATTTGCTGCAGGTCTCCCTTCTTAGGCAACAGGGTGATGACGCCCCCCCCCGCAGCTCAGAGGGAGCCTTCTCTTCTGGAGGCTGTCCATTAGGACCTCGAGCAGGTCTTGTCCTATGACAGACGGTCATCTATCCCCGGAGCTCTGCCGCTCTGCAAACTCATCATTGCCATGTACAGTTCTTGCAGCAATAATTCTGCCTCCCGCTCCGAGTTTGCCTCTGAGCTGACCTGGGGAAGACCTGCTAGGAAGCGGTAGTGTACATCTGGATTATCTGACCATTCACTCCTAAAGAGGTCTCTATAGAAACCGGCAGCAAACTTCCTAATCTCAGACGAATCTGAGATATCGGAGCCACTACCCGTGCGTAAGCAATGAATGATCTTCCTTTGTCCATTTTTCTGTTCTAGCCCAAAGAAAAATTGAGACGGGGCATCCATCTGATCATTTGATTGTGCATCATGTGTAAAGAGCCGACAGTGACTGGCTGAGGTAGACGCCTGGATCAGTTTCTTGGTTGAGCACCCGCCAGTCGCCAGATGCGGGTTAAAAATCTATTTTGCCGACTAAAATAAATGAGGTAGTGCGCCAGGGGCGGATGCTCCTTTCACTACAAAACATATTCGAAGTTATAGATGATGTTTAGTTTTGCAATGGCTCTGCACGTCACTGGCATGTGATCATGAATAATTGTATCGTAATCCTTTAGTTGACCCTTTCTGAGCACCATCACGCTCATGCTTCCGTTATTTAGCTCGTGCAGAGGGTCAACAATCTGATAAGTACGAGTTTAACTTTAACTGGTCGCACCTGGGTGCCTGAAATATATCAGGTGAGAAACAGAGCAGCTGTTAGAAACGTGGTCGTTGGCGGGTCTTGGGCTTCACCCTGCCACCCCGGCTTCCCGGGGTTGTGCCAATGCTCTACGGGGGCTGCTGACGGAGGAGCTGATGCTACATTAGAGTAGCCTGCACCAGCTTATGGGGACTGGCTAATTTCCATGTTGTGGAGGCTCACTTCCAATTCACTAAGCCTCACTATCACTGCATCTAAACTACAGTATTAATGTGTACCACTGTCACAACGGGAGGCAGAGGGGAAGCTAAAAATCTGATACAGCAGAGGCTGTCGCTAACAGCTAAGCTACAGTATGGTCACTAGCAGAACAGAGGAGCTTGTGAATGAGTGAGTAAGGAGAGAGCTATGAGTGCTTGATCTGAACTATTGTAAGTTTAATAGTGCAGTGGATTAATGAGCCGTACTACTGAAGACTGTTTTTTAACAGTGATGAAATAAGTACTCAAGAAAAAGTATTGTATAATATCAGAGTATGTTAATACTCATTATATTACCTGCAATACAGACTTAAGCAAGAGATAGAATGACTAGAATCAGAATATTCTTACAGCACCATAACTTAAGGTCACGTGGCCATTGAGCAGGATGGCCTGTTTCAGAATAATATGTTGAATATGCCAGGTAGAGCCAAAAGTTCATATTGAATCCTGCTCCTCAGTGAACTGGATGACAGGGAATGTGTGGCCCAGGTCTGAGAGGATACAGCGGACCTGTCTGGGCATGAAGCCACTTCTTGGACCAGAGCCGGGGAGTGGGGTCTGGCATCAGTTCGAACCGGAGAAGCTTATCCTTAACTGCCCCTCATGTAGTCCCACGTGACCACACAGAGAGACGTGTCTGTCCGGTGCTCTCTGATCCGTCATCCTCACACTGAGATGCAGCTCAATCTCACTCAGTTTGTCCACAGCAGGAAACTTAAGAACAAAATCCGAGGCTAAAACGAGACAGACGCCAATTTGATCTGAGACTGAGACAGGGCTAGGTGGTCACAGAAGCGCTCCTGAGGCTGCACACACACACTGACACACACACACACCTGAGGCAGTGATGAGGGCACACACACACACACACACACACACACACACACACACACCTGAGGCAGTGATGAGGGCACACACACATACACATACACACCTGAGGCAGTGATGAGGGGCTGCTGGAGGTATTTCAGCCTCTTTAGTTTCATAGCATTCCTCTGTTCAGAAACGGCGGCTGACAATAATGCTCATGTTCCCATCAGGCAGAGATTAACTAGCATGTCGCAGACACATTCCTCTCTGCTCACTGCCAACAACACAACCCTCCTCTTCAGTCACAGATCACCTGAGTCTCACATGCAAAAGGGACTTGGGTGGGCATCAGGGAGCATCTATGAGCAGCATGCTCATGGATGCTGAGATCTCTGAGACTGACCGTATAAAACACCTGCTCTTGAATGACTTTGACCCAGCCTCAGTGTCTAATTTGAAGGCTATCATCCTGTCTTCTTCGTTGATGTCGGACATTCATGGTTGCCTCACCGGAAGAAACCAACCTGATGCACCGTGCTCATTGACCTACCTACTTTCCCTTAATGTCCTTGGTTGCAGCTGTGACCTCTCTTAGCTGCTGCCCTCTTTTGTGCACAGTATCCATTGCTTCCTAATTTTTTCTCCTAAATCAGTCTGTTGCAGCTTTCCTCTGACTATCTTGCCACATCGATAGCTTATTATGTGAGCTTGTGTGTGCTTTTGTTATCAAGGTGCATCCTCTGTGACAGTGATGAATCTTTGAGACAAGCTGCTAATCTGTCTCTCAAAAGGTCACCGTGCAGATACCCACGCTCATTGTTCTCTGCCAGTGCTTAAAGTGCTGTGATGAATGAGATCGCTGTTTCAGTATGCTGCTGCTCTCTCTCGTTGAATTCAGCCCATGTTCAGTCATGTTTTGAATCTTTTATTACCTGCATCGTATTCATGGTGTTGCTCTGAAAGACACTCTTCAAGACAAGCCATCATAGCATGTCATCAGCCTCACCAACCCTGCAGAATACCAGTGTTTTCACTTGGTGGACTTTGGATGAATTGTTCAACGTCTGAAATGTTTTAATCTCATTTCTAAATCATATAGCTTCAAAAGGTCGAAGGGTTCAAGTCTGAGGTGCCGCAGTTTCCTGCTGGGATGCTTCTAAGCCTGCTGGCCTACAAATATTTAGTTTAATATTGTAGTTTAGTATGAGTTGATTATCTTGAGAAACGCAAGTGATTTTACGGTGAAATGGGGTGTATCCCCCTGTAACGGCCGTTTGCAGGTGAGGAGTTCAAACAGTTTGTGTCCGGGGTGCGATGCGTCTGCAGTTACCTGCCTGCTTCCTGGACCAGTATTACCTTTCCATTCCACAGAATCCGTCTCCGGCACGTTCCGTGTGCGGCGCACTAAAGCAGCATGCAGCATCCAGTCATTTCAATATAAAACACCATGTTCAGACCGGTACAGACTCCCGTTTTTTTCCGTTTATCTTAAGATCTCAAAAAAAGAACACTTTTAATTAAGTAGTGTACTCCTCCATGGTAGAAGCACACAAATCATAGAATGATTTTAAAATGAGCAGATAATCAACCTCGGATGTGCAAACTGAACTGTAGTTTGTGTGTTGCTCTGCTAACATTGATGTTATCACGTGATTTCTCAATTCTCGCGCGACAATGTAGTTCTCCCACGATCTTGTGATCTCACGAATCCAGCTGCTTGGGCCAGCACTCCGCTGCGCTGCGGACCAGACACGCTTCCTGTGGGCGAGGGCTCGCGCCATTGACGGACCAGAAACACGGCGCAGTCGGAACACGACGGAGACAGATCCTGTGGGATTGAGGGGTAAATCAGGGCCAGGGCGAGATTAGAGAATCCAGTAGGTAGGTGTCCACAGGATGCACTTGGTGACAAGTTATGTTTAGCATGTGCAACTTCCCACTTGAAAGGGATTGAGAATCCTCCCGAAGATCATTAACTGGACTTCACTCAATGAGCAAACAACAAAGACCTTTTCTTTTTCCTTCTTTTATCTCTCATTAGTCTATTAGGTCATTAAATTTACCTTTAAAAGAAAAACCAAAGAAAAAGAAAAAACATATATTTACCTATATGCTACACTACGATGGAGTATTAGGGCTACATTAAAGGAAAAACAATTGGGATTACAAGAATAAAGTTGTAAAATTACGAGAATAAAGTCGTAAAAATACGAGAATAAAGTCGTAATATTACCAGAATAAAGTCGTAATAATACGACAATAAAATCATAAAAATACTACAATAAAGTCATAATATTACGAGAACAAAGATGTTAAAATCTGCAAATTAAGTCGTAATATAACCAGAATAAAGTCGTAAAAATACACAAATAAAGTCGTAATACTATGAGAATTAAGACGTAAAAATACCAGAATAAAGACGTAAAAATACAACAATAAAGTCGTAAAAATATGAGAATAAAGTCGTAATATTACCAGAATAAAGTCGTAAAAATACGACAATAAAGTCATAATATTAAGAGAACAAAATGTAAAAATATGCAAATTAAGTTGATATATTATGAGAATAAAGTCGTAAAATTACGACAATAAAGTTGTAAAAATATGAGGATAAAGTCGTGAAAATACGAGAATAAAGTCGTAATATTACGAGAATTAAGTCGTAATATTACCAGAATAAAGTCGTAAAAAATACGAGAATAAAGTCGTAAAAATATGAGAATAAAGTCGTAATATTACGAGAATAAAGTCGTAAAACTATAACAATAAAGTTGGAATATTAAGGGAATACAGTTGTAAAAATATGAGAATAAAGTCGAAAAAATACAAGAATAACTTCACAGTAAACATCTTGTGAAGTCATGCTTGTAAAAGATTGCACAACTTGAGCCGGAGCTGAAAGCACAGCATACGTACCTCACGAGAACATGCGAGATCGCCTGCCTAGTAATACGCAAGAACACTAATCAGCTATATATCAATACATGAGTATAGGTTTCCCCAATACAAAATATCTTTCGGAACACCAGCACAACTTTGTCAGAACTATCGGGACTCTGAAAAGTGATCTTATTTTAAAATTACTCACGATTTTAGTCATTTTAGCACAGGCGGCTGATCTTCTGATGTTACCCTTCAAAATAAGATACAGACTAACCATGGCCTAAAATTACAGTAGTTATTAACTTTACTTATAAATTAAATTTACACATCAATTTATAAATAAAATGCAAATGAACTGTTTTAGCTTAGAAAAATATAATGCTTATGTAATTTATTACATTTCAACATAAAGCAATTTCTAATTATATTTCTTAAAGTGATCTTAAATTATGCAGTATAATTTTGACTGCTACTGTTTAATTAAACCACCACATGCAGCATTTCTTCTCCCATGTGAACGTGAAACAGGACATGAACATTAATCACAACCTATTTATAGCCCACAAAACACCACGTCAGAACAAAACAGTCATTTAATCAGTCGATTTTCTGAGCTACATGTAAACAGTCCCCCCGCGGCTAAGCTACAGCTAATAATAATCCAACAGCGGCAGCGATCTCTGCTGGTAATCATGTACATTTCAAGAGTCGGGTCTTCTCTTTGCCTCTTCGGACTTTGTGAATTCTCCGCTCTGCTCAGCCTTACCAGGGATAAGGAGGAAACATCTTCTTTTTTGCTGACGTGTGCTCTTCTGACAGCGACCTAACAGCCGATTCAGCACTTCTGCATCTGTGACGCTGCGTGTCCGTCTTTATAGCTCCGGCAGCTGGCAGATTGGTTCTGCCTGTCATGTTTTACTCCACACACACAGTGGCCAAGTGTGGCAACACAGTGAGAGTCTCTCAGCCAGGAAAGTAGTCAGAGAAACTCATGAAGCAGTGTTGTAGCAACAAGGAATCAGTCCGAGCGAGAGTGCTGGACAGTCTTGTATGGAAGGCGAAGAACAACCTGGCAGTGAGTGAGCAGGAGAAGCTTAAATACTGGTTTGATTACTGATGAGGAGCAGCTGCGTGCCCAGGTGAGCTGAGTGAACTGCTGAGTTGGGCGTGGCCGGCAGGAAGAGGGGAGCAGAGGAGGGTGAGGAGGAAAATTACTGGCAGAGGGCAGGTGAACTGTGACAGTTATTCTGAAATGATCTCAATGGAGACCAAGGGTGAAACCAAGGATGAGGAAACGGATGTCAGGCTGTCAGGACGTTACTAAAGAGTGATCTTCAAGTTTTGGATGTTGATTGGTGGTTTAAGGTGCATGCCTAGTCAGAGACGGTGTTTAGTGGGTTCATTCAACTTCATTTAGAGAAACTAACTTTTAATTACCATAATGTTTCAGCATGCTGACGCTGGAGTCTTCAGAAAGACCAACATTTTAAAAAATCCCTAAATATTTCCCTCACCGTCTCTGAGGACAGCAGGTGGAAGGTGTCAGCTGTTCTACGTCTATATGCCTTGTAGAAGATATTTTGTATCTCAGTGAGATTATTCCTGGAACATAAAGGTCAAATAAATAAAATATCTAGAACTAAATCTAACATATTTCACATGTACGTGTCAATTTAAATGTTTGTCATTAGCATTTTAATGTTAAAGTTAAAGTCATGTTAAGGTTTAACCTGAAGCAAGACAACAAAACAATACACCAACTGAGAAGTGCAGCATGCAAACCATGTGACGTAGTGTGCTGTATATGAAACAAGCGGCCATTAAACTGGATTTATCAGAATTCCACTGACGAATGAACTCCCCCACACACACACACACACACACACACACACACAAACACACACACGCTCCCTCTGGGCTGGCAGACCTCCCAGTAAGCCTCCTCCATGATGTATATTAAACATGGGCTCAGCTCTCATGGTGCATTAACTGCTCTGTGTGTGAGCCTGTGCACAAACTGTTGCTCTGGCCTGTTTTCTATCTCCCTCCCGGGATCACAGCCCTGTGACACCAGCTCCAGCCACTCGGGACACCTGAATATGCTCATTGTGTGTTTGTGTAAGCGATCCCCCAGCATCATATCCTCCCCTCGTCCTCCTGTCACACCCTGTCACATGAAAGTGAGGCTCTGTGTCACACTGGTCCCACCAGCAGCTCTGCATCCGGTCCGCAGGTCCACTCAGAGCAGACTGGGAGAGCCTCTGTCCCTTCAGAGCTGGCAGACACTCCAGTACTTTTCCATCCTCTTGATAAAGGCATGGACGAGAGGAGAGAGAGAAAAGAGAGAATGAAGCAGGGGAGGAGAAGTGGAGGGAGGGGGAGACACAAGGAGACTCAAAAAGAGGGCTGAATAAGCGGACGAGGAGGAGATCAGCACTTGTTCAGTTTCAAACATGCTTGACTCGCTTCCTTTTCCTCCCTTTTTGTTCTTTTATGATGGTGCAGACGTCTTTACAGAATTCCCTGCTAACCTGCTTCTTCATTGTCCCAGCTCAGTTTTCCCAGACAACTCGTAGCTCTCTGTGTGGCGGGGCAAACAATATCACACAAACGTGAAGAACAATGAACCGGCCCTGCACAAGTCGTACCACAGTGTGCGAGTACAGTCAGACACATAGGAATACGTGTTTGACACCCTTGTTCACATTTTAAAGTCGTTAAGTATTTACAGCTTCCCCTCAGCAGTCACTCCAGAGTGTGGTAACAGCATTAACAAGCATTTACAGGGAATTAGGTCTCACATATAAAAACGTCATAAGCTTAGTGTGTGAAAGGACTACTTTTTGTGTCTGTAATCCACAAGCAGCTCAATAATCCCTGGGACAACTGGTAAACATAAATCTGTTACATCTTCCCAGTGGTTTGTGTATGGGAAGGGTTTGTTGGCACGCACCCAAACAAGTGTTATATAATTCAACACTTAAAAAAAACAAAAGGAGTCATGAGGACAGCTGAGTTCAGGTTGAATCCAACGTTCTTTAGGGATTTTCCATCAATACTAAACAAAGTACTTGCTCATATGTAGAAAACACCACATCAGGCGCTGTTGTCTAGAGAAATAAAAGAGTATTAACTCAACAAACACGAAGATCTTTGTGATTATGGAGAGTTTTTTATGTGTCTCTGAATCAACAAGAACTGCTGGTTCCAATAAGCTTTCATACCTAATTATCAAATGTGTGTTATCAATCGTCCTGATGAGGTTAATCTAACCATGTTTTAACAAACTGAACATTTTTTGACATAATAAAAAAGAAGCTATAGAAGATCTACTGTGTAGGTTTTTCTCTGGCCCAACAACATCCTTTAATAAAGTCAGTGCTGGTGAGACTCGTCTCTTACTGGCTCATAAAAGCAAGTCATTGATACATGTGATCCCTGAGACAGTGAGAAATTAACGGCTGTGAAAACAGACACTGTGCAGGTGGACGATCCCAGGATTTGGTTTCACACAAGGACTTAATGAGGAACAGTCCTGTCCTGATGTGCCAGATGTGGAACCAAAGGGACTTCCTTGTATTAAGTTTGACACTTGGAAATCATTTGGCAGAACAGCTCACACTCGGAATAATTTCTAATTTAATCAATTATTCTTCAAGTTCCATCATTTCTCTCTCAAAAACTGAAATATTAATGACTGTCAGAAAGGAATGTTCTGTTCTTTCATGGTTGGTGCTGGGCACTCTGCTAAGGACTCGTCCACTGACGTGTTGGATTGGCCTTTACATGTATCATCCTTTCTGTCATGAGTCACGAGTTCTGTATTTGATTTATATTGTTTTTTAGTCATCATTTCCTGTTTTATTTTGTTATGTACTACCCTTGTGATGTTCTACTTCCTGCCTTTCATCGGACATCTCATCTTTCAAGCACCCCAGAGACCTGGCTGCCCAGCTCCAAAAAGACCCAGCTGCCAACTCCTGTCCCCGTGTTCCAGTTGGCACCCGGCCGACTCTTGTACCTGTGTTCCAGTCAGCACCCGGCCGACTCTTGTACCTGTGTTCCAGTCAGCACCCGGCCGACCCTTGTACCTGTGTTCCAGTTGGCACCCGGCCGACTCTTGTACCTGTGTTCCAGTCAGCACCCGGCCGACTCTTGTACCTGTGTTCCAGTCAGCACCCGGCCGACCCTTGTACCTGTGTTCCAGTTGGCACCCGGCCGACTCTTGTACCTGTGTTCCAGTCAGCTGTTCAGGCCTACTCTCCACCTACTCTGAATCCCCTGATCTCTAATGTGCCATCCCTGTTGACTATTTGCCTACCAGTGGTGCCGGCCAGCTGCCCAGAGACCAGGCTGCCCACTCCTGTGCCTGTGTTCCAGTCAGCCCCCAGGCCGAGTCCTGTCCCCCTGCCCCCATCCTGGCTGGCTGTTTGTCATCACCAGTAATCAGGTTGATCAGGATTTTTTGGTCAGCAAACCTGATGATGGTGTGGTAGCTGTGTTCAGTGAATCCAGGATAGGTTGAGCATGCAGTCCCGAATGGCACCACTGTTCAGAGTCAAGTTGGAAGGTTTGGTGGCTCCTTTCTGCACAGCATGAGGCTGCCCTTTAGGAAGTTCATGATCCAGTCACATCGGGGGGTATTGAGCCCCAGTTCTCTGACCCTGATGAAGAGTTTGGCAAGCACAATGATGTGGAATTCAGAAGGCCAATTGTTGTTGGTTCAGTGAGTCCCGAAATGTGGACGCGATGAAGGTAATGACTAACCTCTGGTCAGCACTTTATGATGGTGGAGGGGAGAGATACTGGTCATTCAGGCGGATCGTTTGATCCTTTAGGGGACAGGGATGGTGGTGGTCATCTTTAAACATGTTTAGACTACAGACTGGAGCAGCAGCAGGTTGAAAACATCTGCCAGTTGATCTGTACTCATCTTAAAAGTTTGGTTTGGGATGCCACCTGGTGCATTTTTTTTAATGGATTAATCATTTTTAAGGATCTACTCACATCAGCCCTGAATATTACTGGTGGGCAGGTGAGCTGGGTCTTTGTGCCTCCTCTACCTGGAATTTGTTATTCAAGCATGCATACAAGGTGTTGAGTTAATCTGGGAGAGATGGAGACATTAGCTCAGTTGGACACGTTTTCATGAGCCAGTACCTGGACTAACTGTACATGATGCTTTAAGGTTGGTATAAACTTTCCCATTTCACCAGGGCCTCTTATTTGGGAATTACTCTAACTCTGTGTCCATTATCCCCCAAACAGACAGCAAACGTTTGTTTCAAGCGAACCCAAAACTTAAGATGAATTCAGCCCGGTGAAGGAAACCTTTCCTGATGGCTGTATTTGTGATTTAATCATTTGGCCCCTAGATCAAGTCTATGACCACAGGTGGAGCTCGAAACATACATACAGACAACATCTTCAGTGCTCTGATCCATCTGTGCTACAGAAATTTGGTTCAATGGAGACACCTTTGTTGCTGCATCCATGCAGCTGTTGACCTCAGAATGATAGAATTACAAACTTTTGTATTAAAGGCGTGTCTTCTATTAAAACACTGGTTTTATCATTATTTGTTCTTCTTTTTTTTTTAATCCTACATGTTCTTAGAAGTCTTCAGAATAATGTCTTTGTGTTACATGGAATTGATATATTCTAGGCATTAAAATTTGAACACTCTTACAGCTCTTCCCAGCTCACTCTCAGCCCTGTCTTTCACCTTTCTTCCCTTGTGTTGTGGTTATAAGTAATATCTATATACAGGCTGAGAGCCTGTGGCAGTGAATATTGAACTCTGACGGCCTGGTCTCCTCCCTCTGATTCGAACAGTCCTCAGCTCAGAGCCGTTTGGCAGAAGTCGTCCTCACCTGACAGCTGTGCAGCCTGACATCCTGCTGCACTGTAAAAACCCAGAAGTTTGCTGTTCAGTCTGCAGAGGGTGAGATTCATTCAAACTAAAGTTCACAATGCAACAGGAAATAAGGGATATTATTTGGCTCTAAAAAAAACGTTGCACAGCTGCAGAAAATGAACGGCTGAATGGAGGACAAAAGGACAGCGTGGGAAACTGAAAAGAAGCAGGAAAGCAGAGTGACAGAGTGCTGACAGACACAGAGAACACAGAGGACCACAGGCACGAGGAAAACCACATTGACTGAGTGACAATGACGAGGACGATTATCTACAGAGCAACAAACACTAAGTAACAAGTCATCATAGACCTCTGCATTTGGCCTAAAATGCATTTTTTTCTGAGCATGTGAGCAAACTTCTTGCAAAGTCATACATAACCACGTTTGGCATGGTCTTAAAAGAAAGTAGCATGTCAGGCTTCGCAATTGCTCCCTCAAGCAAATGACAAGATCCATTTGCGATCATGCACCCAGTGCTTACCAGTTTTCTATGCACATTAACCTGAGAAAACATGAGCTAGCACATCAAAATATACAGTACAGCTCAATTATAGTCATTGGAAAGGTTATCTTTCAGATTCTAAGCTTAATCCAAAAGCCAAGTGGCCTCCTGGTAGCAGTTAAATGTGCCATGTACAGCACACCTTTGACAACATGTAAAAAAAAAAAAAAAAAAAAAAAGGTGACAGTGACATTGTGGTTTCTTTTTAACGTCTCGTATTTTTGGTCATGCATGGACCTTAAGATTCAGCAGTTACTATTAATCATGAACTGCCACTTCCCCTCCAGCAACATAAACAAAGCTTTTTGATGGCAGTTGATTCAGAAAGAGGAAGTTTGCTGGGACACTGGGACAAAAGTTGTCATGCAGTTCGTACAGTTATCACAAACTGGAAACGAAGCAGTCGTAGAAACAGTCGCAGGAGCTGTCATTGGCTCTGCCTTTACAGCAGTTACTGGAGCTGTTACCACTGACTGTTGCCTCCCCTGATGGAGCTTTTACTGATAGAGTCTTTACTGATGGAGTCTTTACTGACGTCTTTACTGATGGAGTCTTTACTGATGGAGCCTTTACTGCTAGAGCCTTTACTGACGTCTTTACTGATGGAGTCTTTACTGATAGAGTCTTTACTGATGGAGCCTTTACTGACGTCTTTACTGATGGAGTCTTTACTGATAGAGTCTTTACTGATGGAGCCTTTACTGACGTCTTTACTGATGGAGTCTTGACTGATGGAGTCTTTACTGCTAGAGCCTTTACTGACGTCTTTACTGATGGAGTCTTTACTGATAGAGTCTTTACTGATGGAGCCTTTACTGACGTCTTTACTGATGGAGTCTTGACTGATGGAGTCTTTACTGATGGAGCCTTTACTGATTAGTTTCCTTTTAACCCCTGGCTGACCTTTAAACAAACTTGACTCCAGTGATCTCACTGTGTTAGTCTTTGTTTCGTCTCCCACAAGCATCAGTTGAAACTGAAGGTACTTGTTCAGAACACAGACTGTATAGATAATGGACGTAGCCAGTGTGACATCACATGTTGGTTTCTGGACTGCTTATTTGAAGCCTTGAGTTCTTCATCTGTTTATCTCTGCTGTAAAGTTTAACATGGGGCTCTATGGGGACTGACTCACTGCTGGAGACAGCCTCAAGTGGACACTCCAACTTTGGCTCCATTTGTCATCACTGGATGTTGCCGCTTGGCTTACAATTCTTCAGACAGTCTGCAGAACCAACATGCATCTCAGCCACACAGTTTATCTCCCCTCCAGAACTCACTCAAACCACTGGTGCATTTATAAAGGTCTCAAATCAGATCAGGACTTCTTCCATAAATCCTATTTTATATACAGTATATGGTAAAAATAACACTTTACTTACTGTACTGAAGTTTTAGTTACCAGAGAATCACAAATGCAGCTTCCTTGATGTCTCTATATCTTTGCATACAGTTATCAAATAGTTACACTTAGAAGAAATATGTGTAATAAGGGCTGCAAAAACAATAACCAGAAACATAGACGACTTACTCATCCTGTAGAGTCCTGTGAGGGTTCTCTCTGACAAGGTTCTCTCAGCTGTGTTTGGAATATTTATGTTTCAGTGACGTTGCAGAAACAAAGAAGCAGCATCACTGTGTTTTTAAGATGTTGGAATGTGAAAAGGAAGTTTTTTTTATGTTAAAGCAGTGAGACTGGTTCACAGTTTGGTGCACATGGACTTCTGTTTGGCTGAATGACTGAAGAATTCTGACAATAACACTTCAGTTTGGACCTCTGCATGTTAGCACTGAAAACATTAATCTGTACGTGTCGACGGCTGGAGGATCTGTGCTCTGTGAACCAGTGAACTGATGTGGCGTTGTGGTGGGTAAACGAGCTACAACCAACAGTTTTCATTTGTTCTGTACAGATCAGGTCTGTGGTCACACCAGAGTGAAAACAAGGAACAGCTACCAAAAGAGACCTGATTCTGTTCCTCATGTATTCATTGTTCTCCCTCAAACACTTCTGGTCTGGATCATTGTCTCCAGAGGATTCTTATACTTCTGACTCTTCTCCATCAGCACCATCAGAACCAGATTTCCTCTTGACCCACACTCACATGATCAGATGATTTTGTTTTAGTTTGTCTCCAGCTCTGGCAGCCTCTCGTCTGTATGCTCACAACCCTCTGAGGTTTAAAATATGGAAGCGCTAAAACAATTAGCAACGCTCTGTTCAGATTCTGTTCATGTGAAGTGTCTTGATGATTAAAGACATTTAAAGTCTGAATGTTCAGGACTGTTTGTCTCCTCCTCCTGCAGCACAGTTTGCGTTTGTGGTGAGATGTGTCTTCATGTCGTCTCAGAGGGTTCCTGTGTGGCAGGCAGGCTGCGGGACAGATGTTTCCAGACCAAACATCAGCCAACACATCACACGGGAGTCCTGGCACAGCCCAGGTACAAGCTGGCAGATAACAACATGGAGTTAAAAGAAGATATCACACACTGCACAGAAATATCTGCAACCTGGAACGGGTTGAGACAGATAGATCTTCTGGGTGTGTTTGAGTGTGGTTGGGATCTCAGGGTCCAGGATGTCTCTGGACAAGAAGAGTTTGTGTTTCCCTCCCTGTTTCCCACTGTCCTCCTCCTCTCTGAGATGTTACAATCAGGACCAGATGCTTGTAATTCAGACGGGGGCTGGAGGTTGGTGGCGGTTCGCGGGTTGAGACTTCAGGCGGTTTTATTTTCTCTGGATCTGTTTAAGATTAGTTGTTCACCTAATCTACAAATCACAGAGAGCAAGCAGAGATTCAGATGACAACGAGACAGATCAATAAGAGCAGTCATCCTACACAGGGTTACAGTGATGATGATGGTGATGACGAAGACTTGAGTTAGAGTCGTCTCCTATGCATACAAGACAGAAGGAAACATTCTTATGAATGCAAAGGTACTGTGAGAAAATCCTGAATATTCAGACGTGCCAAATAAAGGTTCAATCTTTACTTGCAGTTCACTTTATTGACTTCCTTTGCAGCTTGAAACCTTCATCTAACCTTCATGTGTTGGTCACACCCTGCACTGCCCCGTCCTTCAGAGGTGCATGTTGAAAATGGATTTATTGACATTGATTGGTATACTTGAAGCACGTCCATAAATCCAGAGTCTGTAAGTCTACTAAAAGTGTTCATACAACATTAAATTCATTCATTCACAGACCATGAACTTCTGTGCTGAGCTGCTATCAGGGCTGTAGATGATATCTTCCTGAGCTTTCCTAAACACGTCAGTCTCCCGACCGTGTCCGTTGACCTCTGACCTCGGAGGCCGCTGTGAGGTGTGGGCCCCAGCAGCAGCACTTGTTCCAGGCTGGTGTTTCTGCACAGCTGTGTGGGACCCTCAGACATGAAGCAGGACGCTCGTCATGAGATCACATCAGGGTGTGTTCCGGCTCTTTGATGTTCCTCTGAGCCGGGCTGTGCAGGCAGGGAGCCACACATGGCACACGGATGCTAGGCGTTGCATGAGAGTTGACAGGCAGAGGCCCTCTCTCTCTTCATCCATTAATTCTCTCTCCTCCCTCTCTGTTGTTTCTCTTTCCCACAGGCGTCACTTCAGTAAATCTTTAGCTTACTCTTACATCATCACACCACTTACACGTCTGCTCCGTCTGCTGTGACCTCTGAGGACCATGTGGTGCCGTGATGATGAGCAGATGTTACTGTTGGGTCAGTTATTAGCTGTAAGTGTCAAACTAACAGCTTATTTACTTTATATATATATATTTATTCAATTATTAATATATTGGAAAGAACAATACGAACTAAAGCATGAAGATCAGAACTCAGAGTTTGTGCTGAACAGAAGCTGACTGCGGACCACGTTCAGAACGTGTCTGACTCTGTGCAGAGGAGACACAGCTCTTACTTTGGTTACACACGGACTGGATGGCTCATAGCAATGGCCCTGGTACCCCATGTTCCCGCAGTACCCCCCACAGGACGCCTCAGGGGACACCATCCCAGGACTCTCTAAGTCCACAAAACACATGTAGACTGGATCAGCAAACCCCCATGACCCCCCCAGCAGCTTTGCAGGACAAGAGTTGGTCCACTGCTCCATGGTCAGGAAGGAAGCCACATTGTCCCTCTGTTGAGCCTCCTCTCCAGCACCCTGGAATAAACTGTTCCCCTCTGGACTGAGATTGAGATAACCTGATCATTCGTGTTAATGGGAAGCACCAGCTCGGTCTGCCACTCCACAGGCACCACCCCAGACCTCCAGTCATCACTGAAGAGGCATGTCATCTATGATACCCTGGATCTTCAGACTCTGCCTCCTCATCAGAGGACTTGTAGTTTGGGTTCAGGAGTTCCTCAAAGTGTTCTTCACCACTGAACAATATCCACAGTCAAGGACAGCAGTTCTCTTCCCCTGATGAACTTCACGAGGCCGCAGCCATCCTAGCCACCCTGCACCTGTCTGCTGCTTCAGGAGACCCCTGGGCTCACATGGCCCAGCAGCCTCCTTCCTACGGTTCTTGGGTTCCTTCTGGTACCAGGTACACTTATGAGTCACCCTATGCTCCAACATGTTGTTTGATGGTGTTTGTTATGGCCCCTCTATAACTAGCACAGAAGTTCAGTGAGAAAAGAGTTCAGATTAGATAGGCCTTCTTCCCATTCATGTTGGCTGCATAAGCCTCAGTCAGAACAGAGATGATCAACAGCAGCTGAATGAAGCGAGCACGTTTCAGCCCGAGGCTGCAGGAGTGACACCTTTTCAAACAATCAACAGGTAGAAGAGCACCCCCCACCCATCATGAGAGCATCTCCCTGCACACACAAACACATGCACACACACACACACACACACCGTGCTGTAGATCAAACCACCGCAGCAGGACGGCCGACATATGGAGAGAGAGAGGGCGGGGTCTGTATCAGCTGGAACGGCCTCTCAGAGGAGATTTCTCAGGCTTTGAAGTGGAGCTTCATACAGTCACACACACACACACACGCATGCACACACACACACACACATGCACACACACACACACACACACACACACACACACACACACTCGGTCCTGACTGATTAACTGTCCCTTCCAGTGTGAGCCTCACACTGGTGCAGCTGAGCGGAGGAGCTGTGGGAGCTGAGTTTGAGTGTCACACAAACTGAACCACAGTCTAATGAGCGTCTTAGTGGAGTTTTACAGCCTCCCTAAAGAGCGAGCTGATCGCTGCAGACCAGACGAGGACAGATGAACTACCGGACGAGGGGCCTCTTTAACAAGCCTCTGTTTCATTCTCCGCTGTACGGCTGATTTACTTTAACAGGGAGCAGACGCCTCGTCATGACCAACGTGTCGGCTGCTCATTCTCTGATCCTCCCTGAAACACAGCAGACCAGCCTTAAACACATGAATATAACAACATGACACACTGAGGATCCGTCATGTCGTCAGAAATCTAACGTCAGACCCTCGTTCTGTCTCTCTGACCTTTAATGTGTGTGCGCATTCAGAGACGGGAGGTGGTGAGGCACTGTAGTGAGGAACAGGAAGAGGATGTGTCTCAGCTGAGAGAGCAGATAAAAGCTGGCGATGATCCAGAGACACACAGAGCAGAGCAAACATCTGGATCAGTCTGAATATGGGTCATGGTCTGTGGTTAACCTAGGAGGAGCTACACCAGATCTGAGCTACAAAGAAAACAAGGGCAGGACGGGTCGGTTCATCGGGAAATCACATGTGACAGAGAAGCAGTGAGTCTGAGTCGGCTCTGAGCTCTGAGAGGAGTCGAACACTGACCCACAGAGAGCGGGCTTTACTGGAACAGACCTCCGGCTCCTGCAGGAGAGGCGTCTGTAAGCCGGCTAGTATGAGGAGCTGGGGAGGGGTTAGACTGCACATGTGTCAGGAAAATATCATTCGTTAATCAGCACTCCCCGGGGCCCAAGCATGTTCGTGGGACATGCTCGTCAGCTTCAGTCGTGACTCTAAATTTCCCGGTAGGTGTGAATGTGAGCGTAAAAGGTTGTCTGTCGCTACGTGTCAGCCCTGTGATGTTTAACGTCCTCTCGGTGATGGCGAGGCAGCTGCTTCCTGTCAGCTCAGACCTGCAGCTCACACTCAGAGGTGACTGAACGCGTCAGCAGGTCAAATATAATATATATGATCAATGCACCAAACACATGATGACTTCTACTTCTCCTTGTGTGTCACATCAGTGATCTGACTGCAGTGACCTGTTGCTGCTGTGTTTCCTGAATTCAGAGCGCCCCCTAGTGAACATAGGTGTGACTGAGCCCTGTGAGAGGGTCACATGACCCCTCAGGATGGCCTCTTCCATCCCTCACCACATGTGTGTGAGCGTGTCCATGTCAGTGATCAGGACCGCTCTGATTCTAACTCACAGAGTTCACTGCTCTGCACGTTGGCCTCCTGCTGTCACAGCTTTAAAGATAAACAGTCATGATGGCTCATCAGCACCTGAAGAAGCCCATGCGCTCACTCCCTTATGCATGAGCAGGGTTTTCCTCAGTGTGCATGTATACACACAGAAAATGAGCTGAAACACTGTGAGCAAGCAGAATCACACTCCCCCTGAGGAGCTCAGGAGAGGGGAGGAGACCATGACGCTGCAGAATCTGAGACACACTGAAGGAGGCGTCTCAAGAGTCTCAGTCAGAGTCTCTGTCAGAGGTTACCAGCAGACATTAAGCTGCCACGAAGCAGCCGTTTCCCATCCTCTGCATCTACACATGGGATAGATGAGCTCTGCCGTAAACTTCAAGAGGGAAAACCCAGAGCTCCTCCCGTCATGCTCCGGTGTCAGACAGCCGCTGAGAGAGAGAGAGAGACAGACAGAGAGAGAGAGAGAGGGAGAGAGAGAGAGACAGAGACAGAGACAGAGACAGAGAAAGAGAAAGAGAAAGAGAGTGAGACAGGGAGACAGGGGGGGGGGGGGGGGGGCTGGGGGAGGACAAATTGAAAGAAGCTGCAGCATCTGGTGATGATTCTGCGCGGGCCTCCGCAGACCTGCTTGTGTTCCCAGGGTTAAGTCAGCACTGAGACCATCATCAGCCCTGCTCAGATACATGTGTTCCTCTGCACACAGCAGGTAAACACACGGGGAGGATGAGGGCTGGAGGCCGTCCTCACAGCAGCACACACATTTAAAAGAGCCACAGCGTTTAGCTTAACCAGCCCCAAATAAACAAGCAGGAAAGTTTCATTGTCCTGTGATAAGCTGGAACACATGCAGACGGTATTATGGGTCCGTGATGCTACTGATGCATTCAAAGCTATAGATGTGACTTTTTATGAATAATATGTTCTCACAGAGGCTCCTGACTTCCACTTGGACTCAAATCAGATCAAAGCAGTGATTATAAGTCAAGAAAACATACAGTTGTTATTTGGACTCCTCTGCACTAAAACACACTAACATGTTCACATATATGGGCCTCAGCATCAGCTCCACAGGAAGCTTCAACCTGGCTGTGAGAGAGCTGAGAGACAAAGTAAGAAAGGCTTTCTACACAATCAGATGAAATATAACGTTCAAACATCCCAATAAATTCTGGCTACAAATGTTCCTGTTTCAATCAGAACCAATGATTCTGTATGGCAGTGAAATCTGGGGACCAAAATTAAATCAGGACTTTGACAAATGGGACAAAACAATCATTGAATCTTTCCACACACAGTTCTGTAAGAACCTCCTGTATGTGCAGAGAAACACACAAAACAACGCATGTAGGGCAGAACTCGGCCAACAGCCCCTCCAACACCTGAAAACCAGTGACCCCCAGACCGACCATCACACAGCGCTGAGCTGCCGAGAGCTGGAGGACCACAACAATACGACCACAACACCCCCCCAATACGACCACAACACCTGCCTCAAGACCACAACACACCCCCAATACAACCACAGCACCTGCCTCAGGACCACAACACCCCCCAATACAACCACAACACCTGCCTCAGGACCACAACACCCCCCAATACAACCACAACACCCCCCAAACGTTTCAGTTCTTCTGTGACTGTCTCTGAAGTTTCATGTCATTATTTACTGTTGCAAAGATAATTAACATCGTTATGAATATTTACATATTATTAATTTTGTGCATAAAAATAAAGTGTTCTCCCAGATAACAGCAGACAGACAGCTCCCTCCTTCCTAACCTGACTGTATTCATCATCAAAGACCAAAGACAGTGTTACATCAGTTTCTCTCAGTCCGCACTGACTGTGTTGAATGTCTGGGATGTGAATGAGAAGCTGTCTGATTCACAACGAGCCCTCAGGACAGCCTGATGAGTCCCCCCTGTGAGAGCTGTCACACATGAACATGGTCCTTCTCACATCCAGTCGACCCCCCTACAGACATGTGACACACCTGTCAGAGGCCTGTAACCTCTCTCTCTGCTCATATATAAGCAGAGCTCTGTCTTACTTTAATGCTTTTTCTTCCTTGTTGTGCTTTTATTTTGAAACATTGTTTTAGTGTTGATTTGCTGGCTCATTGAAGTCGTTCAGCTGAGAATCAGAGAATGTGCTGACGTACGAGAAGCAGTTCTGCTGACTTATTTTTAACTCAAACACTCCCACTCCTCAGTACACCTCCAGGCTACCTCAGAAATACACCTGTTTCCATGGTAACAAGGTAACAATCAATGCTGACAGAGACACAGCTCAGTGTGTGGAAGCTAAAAATGTTACTGAGGTATATAAGAACATGGGAGAGGACTATTCAGATATTACATCACAGATTTTATCATAAGAAATATAAAGTTGTCACTGCTGCACTCAAGTCTGGATCTCCCCCCTTAAACTTCAATGTAATATAACTGTAATATTATAACTGAAACAGAGAAAACATTTTATAAAACCACCGACATGATAGACTCCTACTTAAAACAATCAGTTTGTTCTCTACAGAAACACAGCAAACTGTCACCTGTCAAGGGCTGCACAGCTCGGACACATTTCTCAGTGTATTATATTATATGTGATATATTCATTCTTAATTTAATCTGAAGCATCCTGACCATGCTGACCGTCCTGCAGCTGCTCAGTCCTGCTTCACTGCCAGCGCTCACTTTGCATTACTTACTAAGTATTTGTGGTGCAACAGTAGTATTAGCAGCAGTGCCTTTAGTAGGATGAGTAAACAAAAAACAATGGTTGCTCCGCTCTTAAAATAATGGACTCTGTAACGTCATCTTTCAGTTTCATTCTGATTCCACATCAACAATTCAACAACAGTTATTTAAGTTTTCTATCAAACTGGTAAGTTTGACATTTTCACAAACGACACTCTCAGTAATTATCTTCATGCCCAGAACAATACATCTATATCAAATACAACTAATTCATATAAAGTAAAAAGTTCTGGGCCCAGTACAGACCCTTGTGGGACTCCACGTTTAACGTTAAGTTGTCAGTCAAACTACACCTCCACAGTAACAAGTTCAATAAGCTTTAAAGACAAAGCCTATTGAGCTCAGCGTTTTGAGGCGTCCAGGTGGACCCTCTGCAGGAGGTGATGAAGAAGAGTGTCACACAGTGGAAGTATAACTTTCATTTGTTTCCTTATATGTGATGCTTTGCTCTGACATGGTTCCTCTTATACAGCTTCATTTTCCAGACTTCATGTTGAGTTTTAAATCTTTTTTTATTTTGTGCTTTTAGTTTGGGACATTCTTTTGGCTTGACTGTGTGAGCGTCTGACCTTGATGAGCTCTTATGGCTGGTAGATGAAGCTTTAACCAGTTGGACACCAGGGTGTAGCTGGTGTCACAGGGAGCAGCTGGTAAGGTGACAGGTGGCCTGCTAACAAAAACGTTGCGTTGTAAACTATTATAGAGATGCTCTTTGGTGGTGTTCCTGGTCATTGTGGCTCTCACTGATCAATTAAAAACCTTTGAAAAGCCGACTCATTCCTGTCAATGACCATCAAACTGTGCAGCTCCTCCCCACCGTGACCCAGTGCATCATCAGTCTGTGTGCATGCTGAGGTTTCACTGAACTGTGTTTCTGTAACTTCTCCCGCTGTGCAGTCAGCTTCTCTCAATCCAGAAACATCATTATAGACCGACTATTTTTATTACTATTACTTATAATAAGCATTTTTATTATACACCAATCAGCCATAACATTATGACCACCTGCCTAATATTTTGTAGGTCCCCCTTCTGCCACCAAAACCACCTGACCCGTCAAGGCATGGACTCCTCCAGACCTCTGAAGGTGTGCTGAGGTATCTGACACCAACACGTTAGCAGCAGATCCTTTAAGTCCTATAAGTTCAATGGATCGGATTTGGTACGTGTCAAAGTAACATCCACATGAACGCCAGGACCCAAGGTTTTCCAGGAGAACATCGCCCAAAGCATCACACTGCCTCTGCAGGCTCGCCTTCTTCCCATAGTGCATCCTGGTGCCATGTCTTCCCCAGGTAAGAGACGCACACGCCCCCGACCATCCACATGATGTAAAAGAAAACATTATTCATCAGACCAGGCCCTTCTGTTGGATCAGACCACATGGGTCAGCCTTCGCTCCCCATGTGCATAGATGAGCCTCGGACATCCATGTCGCCAGTTTACTGGTTTTCCTTCCTTGGACCTCTTTTGGTAGGTCCTGACCCCTGCAGACCGGGAACACCCCACAAGAGCTGCAGGTTTGGAGATGCTCTGACCCAGTCATCTAGCTATTGTAACGGGTATGGTGAGGACCCAAAAGCAGCACAGGCAGACGGGATATCAGTCGGTAATGACCTTTATTATTCACTGCAGTCTTTAACAGTTTATACAGTGGCAGGGTGAAAAGTCTTGGCTCACAGTGATCTTCTGCGAGATCTGAGAAGGAGTGAGCCTGGTGTCGCTGACTGAAGGCAAAGCCAACAACAGGTGGATTACCTAGCTGGCAGACAGGTCCAGTGGTGAGCTGTGTAGCCACAGAGCCGAGCAGGTGTGTAACCAGGAGGGAATAGGCGAAACTCGTGGTCGAAGACAGAAGGCTGAGGTAATATCCAGGGCAGAGACGAGGCAGGCAGGTCGGGGACAGACGAGGTCGGCAACAGGTGATCAGTCCGGGGAAAAACGCTGGAAAGTCAGGCATAGTACAAGAACAATCTGGCACTGAAGCAGAGACAGGAGCAGGCTTAAATGCAGCCAGGGCTCTCACAGGTGTGGAGAGTTGGCCTGATGAGGAGGCGTGGCTGACAGGTAGAGTGGAGCAGAGACAGGTGTAGGGAGTTGGTCTGATGAGGAGGTGTGGCAGACTGGCAGAGTGGAGCAGACTGTGACAGCTATCTTAATTTGGTCCTTGTCAAAGTCGCCTACTCCTTTACATTCCCATTTTTCCTGCTTCCAACATCCACTGTAACGAGACAATCAACGTCATTCAATCAACCTGTCAGTGGTCGAGGGGTTATGGCTGATCGGTGTACACACATTAGTGATACAAATTGTATTGAAATTAACCTGTAATAATACCTGAGGAGAGCAGGGTTATTTAAACCGTGACACAGAGGGTAACATTCAGAGTGAGTGTACTTATTGCTAATAGGTAGAAAAATAAATCCAGGTGAACTTTTAATGGAAACAAGTTTCAAATAAAGGTGGGCGCGGGGGGGGTGTCTCACAGGAAGCTGCTCTGTTTTCATACACGTCTCAATGGGTATTCTAATAAAGCCTGGAGACTGTTCTGCTGCCAATGATGCTGCCTGCATACAATTACCATTAATGTGGCTGCAGCTTCAACAATGTGTGTGTGTGTGTGTGTGTGTGTGTGCGCATACTCCCAGATTCGGTTCGTGTGTGAACTTGTAATGCGCATATTAAACACTGTGACGGTGAAAACGGGTAATATGGGGTGATGTTAACTCACACAGAGGGGAGGGGGCAGAATCTAATAGAGGAGAAAGAGGTGCTGCCAGTCTGCACGTAGGCCATCGGGGGGGTGGGGGGTGGGGGGGGGCAGCCTGGGCTCCGGTTGGCAGAGATCTGATGGGGTGAAGTCTCACGTCGCTTGTTGGCACGCAGCGTTCAGAGCGGATCACGTCACAGGACGGGCATGAATGCTCATTGTGGATATGATGAATGTAATCATTCATGTTGATTTGAGGAGAGCTACACTTGAGCTGATGAGGACAGGGAGGGAGATACTGAGGGAGGGTCTTCTCTGGGTAAGGAAGTCAATCTCTCGGCCAGTTGTAGTTTTTGAACTCATGATTGTCCAGGATCATCAGAAAGGTTCATGAGTATCCTGTTGATGAACCACTGTCCTACAATCTGATTCCTCCAGTCAGAGCAGGGTGTGGTTTTCTTACTGGGTCATCAAAAGCCAGTCACATGTTCCCTCAATAGCACCTTCAGAGCAGTGATTGAATAAATATTGGATGAAGACACTGTGACGGGGCCATCTTGTTTACTGGAGCCAGAAGTGACCATATTTGGACGAGAGGATGGATAGCAGTTTCTACCCTTCTAGATAGATAGATAGATAGATCATCAGTGACTAAATGAACATCATGCTGTGTTGAAGAAGACTTGAAACTAGAGACTGAGACCATAAACTCATTAGGAACATGTTTACTGAGGGAATAAATCAGGAGAGGAGGAGGACCATTTTCTCATAGAGTCGCCCCCTGCTGGACATACTTTAGCGTTGGCTACACTTCTGAAACAAAGATGCTAGGACTGTTTTTTTTAAAACACGCTGTGGTTGGGAGTCAGGAGATGGAGTGCTCTGTTGGCCTGACATCATCACGCCACATCCAGCAGGCGGGGCCGGACCCACATTCACACATTCCCCTCATCATCGAGAGACCATGACATTCGAACCAACATGCTCACATTGTTTCCCGGCGCTCCCAGTGAAATGTCAGGGCCTCTCTGTTCATGTGACAGGAATTCCTTTGGATTTGTCCACGGTCCCTGAGTCGCGGGGTCTGTTTGTGCAGCACCATGTTTCATTTGAATATCAAAGAGTGTAAGAAGGTGGCCAGACAATCTCATCCCACGTCTGTTGGCCTTACTCACAGTGAAATGTGACTGTTGCAACAATGCTCGCTTTGTCAGAGAGGAGGCAGAGTTTAGGTTTCTCATGTTCATGAAGGGCTTTAAAATCTTTTGGAGCTTTGTTTCTCTGCAATGCACAATCAACTTTATCTCAATAGAGCAATAATAGACCAGCTACACAACACAATAACACATCCAATAATTATGTCTAATGTAAAAGGTGTAGCTCATAATGAATAACCCACACAGGTTCAGAAATGTGAGAGCAGGCAGCAGGAAAGGACCCAAAAGCAGACGGTAAAAGGTGGATAATACACTCATACACACTGATTCATTGTCCATTTCAAAGATTAGAGGCAGGTGTACGGCAGATAGGTGAGCTAGTAGGCTGGTCTAACACGATGCAAAACCTTGATGAGTGCTGACCAGAGCAGAGTCTGTAAAAATGTTTGATTTGATGAGTTTGGCGAGTGAATTTGGCTGTCCCTAACAGCATGGTCTCCTCCAGAGCAGCAAGGGGCACTGAGGAATCAGTCCTCGAGGTAGGATAAAGAGTTGAATGCCAAGAGGAAAGACAGCATGCAGTTTAATGAATAACCGTCTCTTTCTCTCCAAGAGACGATTGTCAATCTCTATGGTCAGGCCAATGCAAGACTCCACACACCAACTGGTCTAACTGGATTATTCAGCCAGTAGTGTAACGTAGAGATTCAGCTGCTGACGGCTGCATTGGTGAGGAACATCAGAGGCTTGCGTTGGCAAAATCCAATCGCTCTGACAGCCCTTCTGCCAAAAGCAATGTGCTCAAATATTAAAGAGATTAAATAGTTCCAATGAGTGGCAAACCGGAAGTCTGATCCCACTCAGGTCCTGACAGGGAGGTAAGTGATCATGTAAGTTACCTTGGGAAGTTAATTCAGGGACAAAGAAACCTGCAGCGCGAAGTATACCCCACACTGAACTGGAAACTGTCCCTGGACATTTCATAAAGAGTACATTCTCATACTCTACCGTCCTTTCACTGAGGACTTTAAAACAAGCAGATACTCAGAGATCACTCTCTTCTGACTCCGTTCCTCTCCTCCTGTCTTCTTACATAACAGCCTTTTGACGTGACATCGCTGCTGCGTTATTCTGCCTCTAATTAAAGGTGCAAACACACCATGGTGGGCTGATGTTGCATGTGTTTATGTTCAAGCCCTGACTCTGATATCTGCCACATTTAAAAAACAACAGCCAAACAATAAAATCAGACCAGAACAATAAATCCAGGAAGATCAAGAGGCTTCCAGTGAGCAGATTAGTAGCTGGAGTGATGACAACGTGTTTGAGGAAATGAAGGATGATGGTCCAAAAGCATTTTCACCAGATGGGTGTCACACTCACTGTGACTCTCACTGGATGAACACCAAAGACTCGTGCTTGGAGGGTTGAGCAGTCTCCTCTGCTGTCCCTGGGGACACTCTTGGCAGTGAGTGGACACTGAACACTTTCTACAGGGAACTCAACCATGACTGGAACTATACATCAAATTTCCTGCTGAGGTGGACAGTGAAGAAACATTATGCACTGTCTGGAAGAGGTTTTACTAAAGAATAAAGAAAATAGTGCAGAGAGCAGGAGGAGAAGCTGAAGCTGGTCCATCTGTTTTCTATCGGCTCATTTAGGGCGCCAGTGTCACTGGGCTGACAGGTTCAAATGTGCAAATAAAGCAGGAGACTACATTCAGTGTGTGCAGCTCATACATAATGTATGTATCCAGGTACAAGACAGGCCAGATGTTCTGTTTGATGCAACTTGGCATCATCATAGAAAATAAAATGTGCAGACTGTTCATGAAGCAAACTAAAAACAAAGAATGTGGATCAAAGATGGAGCTCTGAGGCAATATGACTCTGTGTGGGGGGTGGAAACACTTGGCACCAGTGGCATCTGCAACTGCGTGTCGAAAAACAAAACAGAAGTCTGATTGCCAAAGCTGGCCCATAAAAACCTAGTTGACCCAAACAGGAAAGGAGAAGATCATGGGAAAAGAAGTCCAAACATGTTATTCATTTCCAAGATGGAGAGAGTTTCACAACAAGTTATGTTCAGTCTTAAATGAACCCAGAGTGCACGAAACGGACTCTGAGATCAGATGTAAAAGGTTTATTGTAACTGAAGTTTCAGAATGATTTTGTGGCAGAAGGGCAAGGCAGGGGATGAGATTTCCTAGAGATGATCCCGTGGCTGAACTGGCAGGTTGACAGTGAGCAGGCTGGTTGGGAGTGAGCAGGCCGGTTTAGAGTGAGCAGGCTGGTTGGGAGTGAGCAGGCAGGTTTAGAGTGAGCAGGCTGGTTGGGAGTGAGCAGGCAGGTTTAGAGTGAGCAGGCAGGTTGAGAGTGAGCAGGTAGGTTGAGAAATAGCAGGCAGGTTGAGAATGAGCAGGCAGGTTGAGAGTGAGCAGGCAGGTTGAGAGTGAGCAGGCTGGTTGGGAGTGAGCAGGCAGGTTTAGAGTGAGTAGGCAGATTGACAGTGAGCAGGAAGGTTGGGAGTGAGCAGGTAGGTTGAGAATGAGCAGGCAGGTTGAGAGTGAGCAGGCAGGTTGAGAGTGAGCAGGTAGGTTGAGAGTGAGCAGGCTAGTTGACAGTGAGCAGACAGGTTGAGAGTGAGCAGGCAGGTTGAGAGTGAGCAGGCAGGTTGAGAGTGAGCAGGTAGGTTGAGAATGAGCAGGCAGCTTGAGAGTGAGCAGGTAGGTTGAGAATGAGCAGGCAGGTTGAGAGTGAGCAGACAGGTTGAGAGTGAGCAGGCAGGTTGAGAGTGAGCAGGCAGGTTGAGAGTGAGCAGGTAGGTTGAGAATGAGCAGGCAGCTTGAGAGTGAGCAGGCAGGTTGAGAGTGAGCAGGTAGGTTGAGAATGAGCAGGCAGCTTGAGAGTGAGCAGGTAGGTTGGGAGTGAGCAGGTTTGGAGTGAGCAGGCTGGTTTCGAGTGAGCAGGCTGGTTGGGAGTGAGCAGGCAGGTTGAGAGTGAGCAGGTAGGTTGAGAAATAGCAGGCAGGTTGAGAATGAGCAGGCTTGTTGGGAGTGAGAACATAGGTTGAGAGTGAGCAGGCAAGTTGGGAGTGAGCAGGCTGGTTGAGAGTGGGCTGTTTGAGAGTGAGCAGGTTGGGAATGAGCAGGCTGGTTGGGAGTGAGCAGGCAGATTGAGAGTGAGCAGGTAGGTTGAGAGTGAGCAGGCAGGTTGAGAGTGAGCAGGTAGGTTGGGAGTGAGCAGGTAGGTTGAGAGAGCAGGTAGGTTTAGAGTGAGCAGGCTGGTTGGGAGTGAGCAGGCAGGTTTAGAGTGAGTAGGCAAATTGACAGTGAGCAGGAAGGTTTGGAGTGAGCAGGAAGGTTGGGAGTGAGCAGGTAGGTTGAGAATGAGCAGGCAGGTTGAGAGTGAGCAGGTTGGTTGAGAGTGAGCAGGCTAGTTGACAGTGAGCAGACAGGTTGAGAGTGAGCAGGCAGGTTGAGAGTGAGCAGGCAGGTTGAGAGTGAGCAGGTAGGTTGAGAATGAGCAGGCAGCTTGAGAGTGAGCAGGTAGGTTGAGAGTGAGCAGGCAGGTTGAGAGTGAGCAGGCAGCTTGAGAGTGAGCAGGCAGGTTGAGAGTGAGCAGGTAGGTTGAGAATGAGCAGGCAGCTTGAGAGTGAGCAGGTAGGTTGGGAGTGAGCAGGTTTGGAGTGAGCAGGCTGGTTTAGAGTGAGCAGGCTGGTTGGGAGTGAGCAGGCAGGTTGAGAGTGAGCAGGTAGGTTGAGAAATAGCAGGCAGGTTGAGAATGAGCAGGCTTGTTGGGAGTGAGAACATAGGTTGAGAGTGAGCAGGCAAGTTGGCAGTGAGCAGGCTGGTTGAGAGTGGGCTGTTTGAGAGTGAGCAGGTTGGGAATGAGCAGGCTGGTTGGGAGTGAGCAGGCAGATTGAGAGTGAGCAGGAAGGTTGGGAGTGAGCAGGTAGGTTGAGAATGAGCAGGCAGGTTGAGAGTGAGCAGGTTGGTTGGGAGTGAGCAGGCAGGTTGAGAGTGAGCAGGCTGGTTGGGAGTGAGCAGGTAGGTTGAGAAAGAGCAGGCAGGTTGAGAGTGAGAAGGTAGGTTGAGAGTGAGCAGGCAGGTTGAGAGTGAGCAGGCAGCTTGAGAGTGAGCAGGTAGGTTGGGATTGAGCAGGTTTGGAGTGAGCAGGTAGGTTTAGAGTGAGCAGGCAGGTTGAGAGTGAGCAGGCAGGTTTAGAGTGAGCAGGCCGGTTGAGAGTGAGCTGGCAGGTTTAGAGTGAGCAGGCCGGTTGAGAGTGAGCTGGCAGGTTTAGAGTGAGCAGGCCGGTTGAGAGTGAGCAGGCAGGTTGAGAGTGAGCAGGCCGGTTGAGAGTGAGCAGGCTGGTTGACAGTGAGCAGGTAGGTTGAGAGTGAGCAGGCTGGTTGACAGTGAGCAGGTAGGTTGAGAGTGAGCAGGCAGGTTGACAGTGAGCAGGCTGGTTGACAGTGAGCAGGTAGGTTGAGAGTGAACAGGCAGGTTGGGAGTGAGGATCCAAAATGGCAACCTGGCAGACAAGGTAGAATTCACGGAAGTAGACGAACGATCTGGTGGAGAATGGATGGAAAGCCAGGGTAGATATACTGCAGGAGTTAATTAGATGATCACGTTCAGCTGTGCCAGCTTCCAGAGCTCAGGAGCAGGAGAGGCCACGCCCACAAACACAGACAGACACACAGGGAGAACACAGGAAAACAAGGAAAGGGAGAGGCAGGAACATGATCAGCATCCTTACACACATGTATCCGTGTTTTGAATCACTGAGATGAGAAGGAGGTCATGTGACCACAGCTAAAGTATCACAGCTGTGGAAAAGTCTCATCCAGGTGTGGTGGTTCATTAATTCACCGACATGTTCACTGTGAGACATTAAATGAGAACAGATGCTGTTTCTTTATAAGATGATATGAAACGTTTTCATTTGTCCTTCAGCGACAGGAAGTGTTTAAAACCAGAACATTACATGGTTTAAATAAACACTTAACATATGATCGATTCAAGGTGGAGGGAAAGAACATATGATCTGTATGTATGTGTGGTGTTATTTCTGTGAACACACTGTACATTAACACAAACACACACACACACACACACACACACAGCCATCTGGCCTACATAGGCTGTTAGCTTCCTCTGCCAGCAGCGCTGTAATGAAATCAAGATGCAGACAAGATCCTGGGAAAAAGACGAGGAGAGGAGATGTTCACAAACACAGTGTTTCAAACCTGTCACACACACACACATACACACACACACTGGGTTAGTGTTAGGGTTAGCTGGTTCTTCATGTAACCTGGTTCATGTTATTTACCTGCTGCAAGCTAGCAT